>NW_016017389.1:1911422-1947838 GCF_000320565.1 Sphaerulina musiva SO2202 | reverse complement strand
CTACCGACTAACCCTAACCCTAACCCTAACCCTAACCCTAACCCTAACCCTAACCCTAACCCTAACCCTAACCCTAACCCTAACCCTAACCCTAACCCTAACCCTAACCCTAACCCTAACCCTAACCCTAACCCTAACCCTAACCCTAACCCTAACCCTAACCCTAACCCTAACCCTAACCCTAACCCTAACCCTAACCCTCTTGCCTACGAACTCTTTTACCTCTGCCGCCGAATATATACAATATATAAAGCCCTTCGCTATATACCTTACGTAGGCTAGATTCCGAGAAACCCTAGTATTAGTCTCTTTAATCCTACTAACGTATAATAATAGCGCTCTTCGCTTTGCCGAGCCTACTACCTATAAGGCCTTATTATATACCTCTCTACTTGTAGAGTAGTAGCTATTTATAGCAGTTAGTCGCCGCGCTTCTATCTTAGCTCGCGTAGGCCTACTACTACCTCTGCTTAGCGTACTTAGCGCTATCTTAGGCTCTTCCTTATTATTATTATTATTATTATTATTATTATTATTATTATTATTATTATTATTATTATTATTAGGTATTTCGTATAGATCGAGCTATAGTACTATAGGTAGCCGCTTTATAAGACATAGGCTCGGTCGATATAGCTACGAAGAACTAGCAACCGGAGAAGAAGTAGTATTTAGCTATTTAGGTATAGTATAATACTACTTGTATTCGCTATTATTATCGATCGGCTCTAGTATCGGCTCTATAGCTATCTTATTGATCGCGTCGTATATCTATTGATCGTCGTCGGCTATAGCTAATTAGAGGCTAGAGAATTGCTATCGGTTTTATATATAAATTCGTATATATATAGTACTAATCGACTTGGATTAATGTATATATATATATGTATCGCATATATATAGAATTCGTAGAATTCCGACGTCTACGTATATTTAGGTATAGTATATAATATATATAGAGGGTATAAACTAAGTTTAGGTAGAGAAAAGATTAGCCTCTATATTAGCAAGATTAGCCGACGTTCTATACTACTAATAGGCTAGCCTATAGGACATATTATATAGAGGGTATAAACTATAGGCAGGTAAAAAGATTAGCCTCTATATTAGTAAGATTAGCCGACGTTCTGTACTACTAATAGGCTAGCCTATAGGATATATTATATATAGAGGATATAAACTAGGTTCGAATTGAAGAAAGATTAGCTAATGTTCTATACTACTAATAGGCCTACCTTATTCGATACTTAACTTCTTAAACTACTATATCTTAAGTAAATATAGAACCTCTCTCTCTCCCTCTCTCGCTCTCTCTACTACAATAAGGCTAAAGAAGAAATCTGCTTTCGAACTTCAATATTCTATTATCAATTCAAACTACGATCAAGACCTAAACGCAAGACAACCCGCTATATCGTAAGCCTCTGCAATCGCTACAAGCTCCCTTTCTACTATCGCATCGGCACAATGCCACCGAAGGAGTCCTCGAGCGGCCCTCAAATGACTCCCATTTTGCAACTCCTGAAGGCATGGACCCGAAGGACATGTGCATTGCTGATTGCTAGGCACCCGAACCCGATAGTGAAATCGCAATTCGGGCTGTAGGTCTTCCAACATCTGAATCCAGCGCTTGAGGTATATGCCTGCAGGGACAGCTCGACTTGCGAAGACGACGTACAAATTCTGGTTTCTCGAAAGTGCCGTGTACCATGCGGGATCCCTGTCCATATGCATCATCGCACGGGGGGGTATGGTACCGAGTGGCAGTCGGAGATTTGTGCGGAGCATGACTTCTGCGCGATGGTAGTAGGCTCGATGTGAGTGTGATGGCTTCAATCGACTGAATGTTCCTTGGGGGTTCGACGGCATTGCGGAAAGTGGAGGTACGGGTTGGACCAGCATGACTTCGTACCGTAGAGGATGAAGAAGAAACAATGAGCGACGGTACGGCGATAAGATGCAGCGCGTGTTCCTGGCCACACCTGATAGTCCTTCGTGTCGGACGCGGAGCTCGATTACTGCGTACTGCAGCAGCTGGCGAAGGCAATCCTTCTCGAGGAGTTTACTGCTTCGCAGGATCGGGATGTGAGAGCGAAGGAATGTGTAGTCCAGGCGCTGGTTCACACTCACGATATGGATGTCTTCTGCCATTTTCTGATAAATGATGTCGCGCAACTCCTTCGGCAGTTGCATCAACGGAAATGGAGGTGGTTGCAGACTGTGTCCATTGGCTGCTGTTGCTTGAGTAGCCAGCTCGAGAGCGGTGCGCATTGCTGATGTAGCAAAGGCGTTGGACATGTCTGTGATGAAAATGAGGCCTCTAAGCGATGTAGGCGTGCGATGGTTTGTGGTATGTTTTCTAATGATGAGGTACCGGACTTGATGTTGAAATGCTGCGGCTCTGTAGTGGTGTAGACCTGAACTGGAAGTATAGGTAAGGTAAGATACATGTAGGTGGCAGTCCCCATTGCCTTCCTGACCTATAATGAGCTGCATCAGTAGATCTGGCAAGCACAGCAGTAGGAGCTGAGAGCGGCTGGCTCGATGGAAGTAGTGACCCTCAGGTACCAAAGCCTACCTCCTCCTTACCGTCGGGCAGTTTCCAGTGTCTGCTACAGCCTGGTACGTTCGCGGGAGCGGCACAATGGCTGATGGTAGATCATCATCTCATGCTCAAATCCGTGAGTTCGTAGTAGAAGTACACGTGTATCATATTGCCTGCATTCAGCATAGCCACTCCGCACCAGAAAGGCCGTCACAATGCGCAATGCAGCGGCGGCATGGTCTCTTCTGACCACGTCCTCCGCGCGCGTCCGTCTTCGCCATGCTATCACATCCTCACATCCTTAGCTCCTTATCCGCCATTTTGTCTTTTCGCGCCGTCCTACACAATCATCTGCGCTACGCCTTGGCCTCCCAATGTCTTACTGCTCTGGAACTCCTGCCCCCTGAAGCCTGCGAGAGCGTAGAAGATGGCAGCGAGCAACAAGACAATCGCAGCTGCGATGAGACTCGTCGCTTTTGCAATGATACTCAGCCACTGAATGAGTGACATGACGGCGTAGATGGCGGCGCGCATGTAGTTGGTCGCGAATCGTCGAATGAAGGTATCGAATTTGGGAGAGGTCGGGCAGATTCGGAGGAGAAGCGGCACTTCAATAAAGAGGATGATGAAGGTGGATATGCTGTATGATCAGTCAGTCGCTGTGGCTCAGTGACCAGTCCGGGCCGCAGAGAACACGTACAGGCATAGCACACTGAACAGAATGACCCAGTGGAGGTGGAAGATGTTGGCGATTCCCAGGGCAAAACATAGAATCATGGCGATGATGCCCGTCCTACAATTCTCGTCAGTTCTGCTGCATGGAATACGCATGTGCGGCAGTGGTAGGAGAGTCAAGTATACCATTGGCCATAGATGCCTAGATGATGGCTCTGGTCAGCACCTGGTCCTCTTCGCAATCAGAAAACGATGCGCGACTCACTGAAGTTGCGCGATCTCAGCTCCTCCGCGAGCGTCATCTTGTCTTTCTGCTCTACTTTACTCTTTTCTGCGCAGTTCTGCTCTGCGCTGCTCTGCTTTGCGCTGCTCTGCTCGACCCTGTTCTGCTATGCTCTGCTCTTCTTCACTCTTCTCTGTTCTTCTCTCCACTCTACGCCTGCTTCTACGCCTGCTTCCTCGGTACTCGTACAATGCTTTGCTGGCGATGCGGTTGTTGATCTGGCTGAATGTGCTCTGAAGTCGATCCGCTTATTGTCGTCTTTGTTGTTGGGAAGGGGGGCGCGGTGACTCGACAGCAGTGGTGATGTGGATGTTTCAGGGGTCCAATGGACTTTGTATGAGGTTGCGAAGGGAGTTGGGTGGATTGTGTTTGCGTGGAGTAAAGTGAAGAGAGGTTCGCGTCCTCTACTGCTACCTGACAGACTACAGTGATGATCTGCGCGAGCCTCTAGTGAGACTTGCAGTGTACGTGGTACCTACTGGCCCTGCTTTTATTAGGTTGGTTGCTAGGCGAGGCTGCTCCCGGCCACTCCCGTCCCTTCAACATCAGCCTCATCAGCTATACCCGAGTTACCTTACAGACAATGCACAGGACTCATAAAAGGAGGTACAGTAAGTGGCTATCAACATCGACTGTTATTGAATGTTGGCTCAGCTGGAAGGAGCTACTGTATCTAGCGAGTACTGTACATCGATCATCTCCATACAGCACCAGTACCATTCACTCCTCCATCCATCCCCACCAGTCTGATGGAGCCTCTCAAGGGATGGGAGGTTTCGCCGGCCCAGTGCCTCATCTCATGCCCCCCGCAGAGACGAAGCTCTTTCGACGTTCTTGCTCCTGTCCTCCCACCCGGCGACGCTGCTCTCCATTTAGCACAAGTCGCGACGGGCCATCTTGTATCCCGGGTCACCACAGGCGGTGACGCTGCCCGTGCAGGTTCCGTTGCGGCACGATCCCGAAGGAGTCGCCCACCCCCAAAGGGCCACTTGTTTGCCGTTGGTGAAGACCTGGGTGACATTGCCGGCCTACACGCGCATCGTTAGTGCTGGCATTGTGATCAGGTCGGTATGCCGGGACTCACCACCGTGCCGAGGCACACATCGGCTTTGGCGTCACACGTGATGTTGAACGGCAACGGGGCCGCTCCCGCGAGCTGGGCCGAGCCGTATGCCCGGCCATCCTTCATCCATGCGGAGATGGTGGACTTGCCAGCTGCAAATGTGGTATTAGCACATCATCATCTTCTTCTCTCGTCGGGCACAACGTGGAATAGCACACTGTGAACTTACTGAAGTTGCCACCGTCGGTGAGCAGATTCTCAATCTCGCCAGATGCGGTGACGGTGCACTTCCAGGTGGATGAGTCGCATTTTGCAGTCACTAGATGGCATCAGACGTCAGCAACGGCATGGAGTCACGAGAGGTGATGCGAGAGTAGACTGACACAGAGCCGGAACGCTGCCGACGACACTGCTGACCGTGCCAGTGAGTGCACCGACAGTGCCAGTGACTGCTCCCACCGTGCCAGCAATGGCACCACGGACGGCGACGGTGTTGCCTGCGGCGTCGACAGTGGCCGCAAGAGCACCATTTGGTCCCAGAACCCCAGATCCGGAGATGTGAGTGCCAGTCATACCAGCAACACTGGCCAGGACGCCATCGAGAAGGGGCAAGGCAGCGGCGCCTGGAGCACTGACGCTCAGAACAGCGAGGAGGACGTTGAACAACATTTTGCTGGTGGGGATGGAGCTGAGGAGCTGAGTTGATGCCTGTTGCTGAGGAGAGTGCTGCTGTTGCTGGTGCTGCTGGTGCTGGACTGCGATGGATAATCACTTTTGCGATTGCATGGATGGTCTTATATCTCTCTCCCTCCTCATGTACTCGCTACATGTAGACACACGCGTACACCACGCAGTCGAGCCGAAATTTGCAAGCCCAGCAGCAGCATTGGACGCAAAAACAACCAGGCACAATCTGTCATCATTTTTCAGCCCGAAAAGCCATTGACAGTGTCTGGATGCGGGTTCGACATGGTCGATGGTTGGCGATGGCCACAGTATGCAAAAGATCAATATCGATCGAAGAGCTGAGTCGACAGTCCACCCTTCGCTAGGCAAGCTGTCTCGAACGTGTTGGCCCAGATCTGGTGGGTTTCTGGCTTCAGACTGATCCGTGCGGCCACGCGAGCTTTCCTCCTAGGGGGATTCATGCATGTCACTGGGGTTGTGTGTCGGTCTCACACGCCAGGAGAATGTATGGCGAACGTGCGTTCGCCCACTGCATTGGAAAGAGGGCGCATTCAAAGTCTGGTTCACGTTCGAGAACTGCGTCGCTGACTCAACTCGTCGGCAGTTTCAGTGCTGCATTAGTACACATGGCCGCACTGGCCCTTATGACTCGCGCTATACCACAGTGAGTGCACTAGCTGGTCACGACCACGCCAAGCCCACCACTCCCAATAACAGGCGCCATATGTCACGAGTCTGTCAACGAGCACTCGACATCTTCGATGCTGCTTCTCGCATGAACGCTCACCTGCATCGAGCATTGCCAACCACAGGTCCAGACCTCGTCCGCCACTCGAGCAACAGGCGCCTTGCTCAACGGTCGTGGTCCCTCTCAATGGTGCACCACGATCGATACCGTACCTTGCATTGAGGTGCGCTCCACACAAACACATGTCACGTCTATCGTCCAGGACCGGAAGACCTTTTTCCCGAGAGCAGGCGAGGATACGTGCCAAGGCGCAATACAGCAGCAGCATTAAGGTATTATGGATTATTTCTGATCTCCCCTAACTCCGGCCTACATGTACCTACCGGGCACGACTCACGCGTGAAACTTCTACAGTCAAATCCAACACCTCAGGATCCAACAGCAATCCATCATCATCGTCATCCCCGTTGCCACAATGCCCAAACTGCTCTCGCAACGTCTCATTGCCGGTGCGATCGCGAAAACACGCCGATTTCTCGTGTGCATACCTCCGCAACGCACTCCAATCCTTACACATGTGCCACTGTCCGTCTCCACTCGTGTGCCGTCCCAGGGTATACAAGGGGGTATTATCCGCATGACACATGATGAATTGTCGAAACGCATCGAAACAGTGTCTCGCATGTTGCACGGGATAGCTCAGCTTCGTCTCTTTGCGTTGATCATTACCATCTTGATTTTGATCTTGCAACTCAAAGAAGAGTTTCCGCACAATCTTGAGACAGTGCAATTGATGATAACTCTCCAGAAGATAGAGTCCCTTCGTTTCGTTGCCGGGAATCGGCATGGAATATGGCCAGTGTTGTTGCGCGGCGAGCGTGTGGTCGAGTCCCACGTGGCCGTAGGCGGTGTTGATGTTGTCCCAGAGCGTGTCGGATACGCTGCGGTTCGGGGAACTGTAGCCTGTATACCAGTGGAATTGGACGGGTTTGGAGGGTAAGGTGGGCTGGATGGCGATTGCGTTGTTGATTTCTTGTTCTTCTTCCATTTCTTTCTGTTGTCGTTGCTGTTGTTGCTGTTGTTGCTGATGTGAGGGTAGAAGTGTTGTTGTTGACGATCCAGACACTAATGATTGATGATGCTGCTGCCCTGTCGATCTGTGATGTCTTGCAGATTGCAATACTGTGGCGGCCCAGCCGCATGCCAGTAGGATATTCGATGCGAGCAGCATGGCAATGATGAGGCCACTTTTGCTGCTGGTGTTGGTAGCATTTCTCGTTGTCGACGAATATTCGGAAGAGTCTGCTTCGCGTTCGGATACGAAAAGAAGTGGTTTTTGTACTGTTGATTCGTCCATTTCGGCGGCCGATTCTTTCAAGATGGTATGCGCTGTTGCTTTCTTCTCACTCGATCAACCAACTCCGTAAGTGCAACTCTCATCAACAACAGCAGCAGTCGTTTCTGGAGCTGGAAGGAAGAGTAATTCAGAATGACAGACAGAGAGAGACAGAAAGAGACAGAGACACACAGAGAGCGAGAGAGCAAGCAAGAGAAACCAGCTCGAACTGGAATTTCCCCATTGGGAAACCGAGTCACGTTTCCACCCCTCAGCCAGACCCCGAAGTGTTCTAGAGACTAGGAGGTACCTCTTAGGAGGTATAATTCTATTTGTGAGTGTGGATACACCGAGGTCATCGTGCATTGCATATGGTATAGACCCATGACTGGGGCACTATACCATCATTCCCTCCCCTCCCCACCCCCTTCTCCCCTTCTCTGTCTCTGTCTCTGTCTCTGTCTCTGTCTCGGCCAGACTTTCTTGTCTTGGGCTATCCCACTCTGACATGTATTGGATCAGGTTGTACCAAGCTTTTCCCTTTGAGACACCCAGCCCAGGCTGCCCAGCCCCCCTATAGGGGGCTCCTAAGAGGCTAAGAGGCGTTTGCGCCATCGAATGGGCTTTCTTCCCTTTTCTTTGCCCAGTCCTACTGCAACTCTTTCTGTAATGTATATGCATGAAATTTCTAAAACACGCCACCAAAAAACTACATACGCCAGAATCTTCTAGCCTGCCTGCTAAGGAAAAGAGTCTGGTCAGGTACCCCCCTACAGACACACACACACGGGCACAGTGTCATGAGTAAAATCACTTTACCTTCCTTCCCGATGGGGATGGCTTGGGCGGCGTCGGCGTTCATGACCATGACCAGTTTTAGTGGCATTGTGGCATATAACTGACATGTCCGTCGTCGATGGGCCTACTGAGCCACGATGGACGATAAAAGGAAACGTCCTTCCCGATCGAGATTTTTTCATCGAGGCACTGCGAAAAGAGGAAGAAACAGGAGGAGAAGGGCCGCGACTCGAGAAACTTGTGAAGCACTCTCAACCGCATTGCATGCAATACCTTTTTTGTTTTCTTTTTTTGCCATTTGTTTTTCCCGCAGCCGAGTCTCACTCGATCACTACGTCCTTTTCTATGTACCCACCTCATGCTCTACTTACCTATTGCAGTCAGGTACATCGTGCCGTCGCGTGGACGCTCGGATCATCTGGGGAACTGAACTGAGTTGTTAGCTACCGAACTGAACTGAACCACTCATCCACTCTACTACTTTCTGCTACTGGCTACTGGCTACTTACTGTCCGCTGTGGACAGGCATATATTACTTCCAGCCCCTCCCCCTTCAGTACACTTTTTCTGATTCGATATCTGCTGGCCCACGTACGTAGCTGATCAGCTACAACCGTGCAAATATCCCCATCCCCAACCCTCGCTCCTCGTCAATCATTCATTACTTTCGTTAATCATCATTGCTCCTTTGCAATCATGTACGCGATCAGCGAGGCCAGCACGATCATTCTGACCGTCTTATTGACCGTCTTGGCGACTCTGGCATTGAGCTTGCGCCTGTTGACGGCCAATCGAGCCTACAAAGGCGATACCTTTCGCTTTCGATGGCACGTGGATGATTTTCTCTGCGTGGCGGCTTTGGTGAGTGGGACCTTCCTGTCCTCTTTTTTTTTCTTGCAAGACACATCGCTGACCACATTGTTCGTTTTCTTCTACTGTCACAGATCTTCCTCTATGCCAGTTCAGCCATCATCATCTGGGGCGCAGCCATGGGCGCCATGGGCTCCCATTCCAGTCCCGAAGACGCCGAAAACTGGTACACGACCGCAGGACCCGCCTGGATCGTTCTGGCCAAAACCTTCTGGGTGGTATTCTTCCTCCAACCGCTCCAACTCGGATGTATCCGCCTCGCGATTCTCTTTCTGTATCGCAGGTTTTTCGGAACCTACAAATCGTTCAATATTGTCAATTGGACTCTTGTCGCCGTCGTTTCGGGCTGGACGGTAGCGTTTTTCTTTGGGCTGTTGTTTGATTGTGGATTGCAAATGGACGCGAATTGGGCCTCGTTGGGCGAAATTGCGCAACAATGTCCGTTTGGATTTTTGCCGACGGTGATTTATACCATTTTGGATGCGTGTTTGGATCTGTTTGTGCTGTTGCTGCCGATTCCATGGATCTTTCAGCTCAACTTGAGTCTGACGAACAAGTTGTCTATTACGGGATGTTTCTTGCTGGGTTCGATTGCTACTGCGGCTGCCTTTGTGAGGATGACGGTGTTTATCCAGACGGGCATTCCGAGCGAGGCTATGAACCGCACAACTGTCATGGGTTTGCCGGCATATGATCTGTTGGGGATTGTCTCTGCCGAGGTCTTCTGGACTATGATCGAGTCGACTGTTGCTCTGATTGCAGTCTGTTTGCCTGCGGTCAGAAAGGCGGTTGCGAAGAGTGCTTTTGGAAAGGCCCTGGGCTTCGCGTCATTCTCGAGAATGATGCGCAGTGGCGGATCATCACCATCGCCATCCAAGATCACCATCCGGTCGGAATCGCCGGATGATAACAGATGTTCCAACTGTTCGGGCAAGATCCCCGTCGGCCACGTTGTCGAGGTGAGTGTGGAGAGTCCACTGTGAGAAGCGTGTGCGTGAAACGATCATCATGCTGACTTGTGATTCGAATGTAGTTGGAAAAAGGCGAAGTCTAAGTGAACTCGGACAATGGCATCGTGTTCTCAGCGCACATGCCCTGGCACATCTCCGACGAGTTGGTGGGCTCGTTGTGGCTCCCGGACTCTCGAATCTGTATCCATTAAAAAAAGAATTTTAAACCATTTGTGTAAAATATAGTTGGCTTCCAAAGCAGGTCTGACATGATTATGAGTGGTATGGTCATGAACGGGGGAACGGGAAAAGCATTCGGCGTCCCGTGTGGGTGTTGCTGTTGTTGCTGTTGCTGCTGCTGCTGCTGTTGTTGTTATTGTTCTTCTCCCGAAAAGAATATCAGCATTTCATCCCCGGCAGTATTCATTTTCCAGAATTCATCCAAGTAGTTTCGACACGTGTGAGTGTAGCCAACTTGTCTCTTCTACCGTCAACCTCTCCCAACATTCCTACGCCCTACGAACGCGGATAGGAGTCTTAGGGTTAGAGCTAACCTAACCATACCCTAACCCTGACCCTATACGTAGCTTCTGGGAAGGCCATATCCTGATTGACTGCGGGCCGGTAGTCTCGAGCAGTTTGCCAGAGTCGGAGCATGGAGGCGTTGCGACGGAGAAAAAAAAGTTATCGCAGAGTCCCTACATGTATCCAAGAAGATGTAGTGACAGACGGGACCATCACCACTCACTCATCGTATTAGTATGGCGAGGCCGCCGGGCCGATTTGTGTGGTATGATGCCAGATTGGATCCTTTTGCGGCGACATAACAAAAGTAGTTTGGCGGGGACAGGAGAGTAGTCATAGTCGCACGGCTATGTTTCAATCTCTATCAGTCTTGCAAGCTCAGGTGTCAGCACGGAAGCTATACAGAGAGAAAAAAGACAGATGCACCTCCTTCTTCCACTTCTTGTACTACTACTTCTTCTTCCAAATCCCATTTCCCACCCCACCCAGCTCGATCAAAGTCTTCTCCGGTCCATCGGCGCTCAACAACGGCTGCATCTCGGGATCTCCCTTCTCCATCGCTCTCACATATGCCGGTCGAGCAGCTACATCGCGCAGCCATCTCAGAATATGATCATAACCTTTCAGACTCGTACCAGACCAATATCGTCCCGTGGATAGGGAGAACATCATCATGATATCCGCAGCTGTAAAGTCCTCCCCGGCAAGCCATTTATGGGAGGATAATCGGTCATTGACGTGGGAGAGGGCGTCTTGTACTGAGTTTGCTGAGAGTTTCGGGAGAAAGTCATCGGGAGGTAGGTCGGCCATGCGAACGAGCATTGCTGTGTTCAAGGCTGGCTGTAGAGAACCGGAGCAGTAGTTGAACCAGTAGATGTAGTCTACAAAACCGGGTTGACCGACTGGCGTAGTGAGTCTGCCAGAGCCATAGGTTTCGATGATGTATTGGCAGATTGCGGCGGATTCGGAGAGGGCGAGAGGGGGGTTCACGGCATCGTCAACGATGAAGGGAGCTTTGCCAGTGGAGTTCCCGGGAAGTGATTTGAGAGACTCTGGAGCCGTGAGTGGATCCCGGGTGTAATTGACGAGGTTATATTCCAGACCAAGCTCTTCGCAGAGAAAGACGATGCGCTCAGATTGGGAAATGCCCAGGTGGTGTACTGTGAGCGTCATGCTTTCGGATGTGCGGTGGGCGGTTGTGTGACTGCGGTTAAGGAGCGGTTAAGGAGGTACCTGTAGGCAGCGGCGTGGAGAGGGGTTCAAAGGGGTGGTTGTTGTTTTCTCTCTCTCTCGACGACGTGACAGTTGTACATACATGTAGTATGAGATGGTGGTGGGGTGGATGACGTGGTGGGACCTGAAGCATCATGCCAAGTCTCGGACCTTGTAGAGCCGGGATGAAGGCGTTGGCGTTGGCGTTGGCGTTGGCCATGCCCATCATTGATGGCAGAGCGTGTCAATAGAAGCCATGGTCTGTATAGGCCTGCTCGGGGTGAAGTCCTTCCGGTTCCGTTGTGCGTTGTGCGTCGTGCATCGAGGGGAACTGTCACTCCTTGTGGCCTTCCGACCATGCTCCCACACACTGCTCATTCACGTCTCGAGACTCTTGTCAAGCTTCGCTTGCATGGTGAGTAAGTCCTTCTTCTTCGGGGGTATAGCTTTCTTTTCCTCTCCTGCAGATTTCGTCTGTGGACTGGATTCGACTCGACCTGTTCCCATCGCGGGCTCGTCGACTTTCGACGGGCTTGAGCTCTTGTCTTGCTTTTTTTGAGCAGCGCGTTCAGGGCGGATGGGAGATTTCGATTGTTGCTCTCGGATGCCCGTTCTTCTCTTGCCTGCCCTACGCGGCTTTGCAACGACCATCGTAGTCCCCCATGCAACTCTCTTGAATGCCGGCTGATCGGGCAATTCTCCTGGATGATGGCTCCCCCTCCACGCCTCTACCTCTGCTTCCAGCGTGTCAAACACGGCGTCGAGTCTCTTTGCGTGAGTTTCCTCTTCGAACTTGAACTGTTGGGTGTCAAAACGCCTCTCCGCCTCAGTTCCAGCTCTCAAACGCGCTCGGACTTTCTGACTCTGCGTCTCGCCCTTCTCTTCCGCATAAGGAACGGCTTCCAAGTCCTCGAGGTTGCGTCGTAAGTTCTCCACACGTTCCTGCAGGATGTTCAGTTTCGGGGGAAAGGTCCTGCGGTGTTGAGCCCAGTGAGCGGGCATGTACGATGGGATCGAGGGATTCAGTTGGACGGAGCGGGCCTGGGAGATGATTTGGCCCGTCATGGAGGCCAGCTCGCTGGCCTCAGTGCCAATGGCTTCAACCAGGCGTTTGGTGGTGGCGAGGGCGATGGAGTCGATTTCTTTAAGGTCTTCGAGCGTGTCGGCGCGGGAGGCGGCGTCGCGGCGAGGAGAGGAAGACGAGAAGGGGCGGCGGCGGCGGTAAGGGCATAGATGAATGGGGAGACGTCGAGGCAGAGGAGGCATGCGAGCAGACATGGTGGCAGGTCTGTTGTGTGTTGTTCATGCACTCACTTCCATAGTTGATAGGATACGGTACCTTAGACATTCATAATAAGCTTTCTGGGAAGCTTCATGACGGAAACCTCCAGCTTCAACCACCCCAAGATCATCTATTCTCTCATACCTTACTGACCGGTAACACGCAACACGCACACCAGCCCTTTACCCCTGCTCCGATGGCCTCGTTGCCGCTGGAGGACGATGTACGTATCATAACAACGGGGAATTAGGCAAAATTACCTGCAGAAGCTGAGTGTTATATACAGGTCTTCCAACAGCTTCGGAAGCCCATTGACGCCAAAGTGCTGGAGCAGCGCGAGAAGGAAATCAACGAGCGCATACAGACTTCTTACGACAAGGCGGAGAAGCGGCAGCATGAGCTGGTATGTGTCTCGTGCGCCTCTCGCGGTATCGTCATCATCAGCACCTCTTACGCATCCAGATCTCCCTGAATTCCACGGCGCCCGTGTCCATTTCCTCGATCAAAGTGCTGCACGCTACCCACACGCGTCACCACTTCCTCGAACGCATCTTCAACCCTCTCTTGACCCAGAACCGCAAAGACCAGGCCTACTACACCCTCCGCGAAGCTCTGGCGGAAGTCTCCCACGCCGTCGACAAGCTCAACCGTCTCGACATCTTCCAGTCACCCATTTCCACCTACATCGACAAAGCCGAGCCCACCGATTCCAGCACCACCCCGACCGACTACGCTGTGTTCGTCACAGCCAAAGAGCGCGGGAGATATACCATCAAGACCGGCACTGAAGCTGGCACTGCGGAAGGGAGCGCATATGTGAATGCAGTACTGAGAAACATCTTTGGCGGAGGAGAACGCTTGAATGGACATGCCAGCCTGGGGACCAGAACACGAGAAACGTACAGTGCGACGTTCGACACTCCCATCCTCTCCAATCCGGACCTGCGGCTCGAAGTGGGAGGTCTCAAGTCGAGTACGATCAAGCCATGGGCATCTCACGAGGAAGTCTTACGAGGGGGGTCGACGAAGTTTTTATGGAGGAATTCGCCGTTCTTACATCAAGAGTTGGGGTACACGGGGTTCTGGAGACAAGTGACGGGACTGGCGGAGAAAGCATCACCTACGATCCGAGCTGATGCGGGAGATAGCTTCAAGTCTAGTCTGTCGCATACTCTGACGTATGACTCGAGAGATACACCCATGTTGCCTTCACGGGGACTCTTCTTGAAAGCCGCTTCCGAGCTGGCCGGCGTGGGTCCGTTGGCAGGAGATGTTGCCTTTGGGAAATACGAAGTCGAGGGTCAAGCTGCTGTGCCAATCCCCATCCCGGGAATAGAAGGGGACAGCGGGATTTCATTCACGGTCGGATTGCGAGGTGGTTTCATTGCGCCTCTGCCACTGGGGGGAGAATCGACAATCAAAGGCACGAGGATTAACGATCGATTTCAACTGGGCGGACCCACAGATGTGAGGGGATTCCGTCTTTCAGGACTGGGGCCCCGTGATGGACAGGATGCTGTCGGAGGAGACGTCTATGCCGCCGGTGGTGCTTCCCTTCTCTTCCCTCTTCCCCGAGTCGGTGCAGACACTCCGCTACGGCTCCAAGCGTTCATCAACGGAGGACGGTTACTAGCATTGCGAGATACACCAGGTGATGGTCCCCGGAGGGTAGGCGACGTCGGAAACAGTCTGACGCGCACCATCCACGACTTGAGCAACAGCTTACCCAGTGCTGCTGCGGGCTTCGGACTGGTCTATGCCCATCCTGCAGCGCGAGTCGAGGTCAATTTCAGTCTCCCCCTCGTGATTCGCAAAGGCGAAGAAGGACGGAAAGGATTGAGCTTCGGGATTGGGTTGAACTTTTTATAGAGAGAAGAAGTGTGGAAATGTGGGATTCTGGCTTATGTAACCCCAGCGGAAGAGAGGATGCAGCATAATGTATCTCGATTCATTGTTGATATCACCCATTTGCAGACAGACAACGCACTTCATATGGCCAGCCGCTGCACAGGAAGCAGCCTGCGTTCTGTCCGACGTGTGGTATCCTTCTCACCTCGTTCCCCTATCTTCACTTCCCTCACTTGCTTGCGTACTCACGCCTCCTCGACCACTCCCGCGGCGGAGAGCAGCATCAATGCATCCTTTGCTACCAACGCGTCTACCACTCCCACTGCAGCGATGCTCTCTGCTTCATCCAACCATGTCACAGAGGAGAGCATTACAGGCGCATCGGGTCGCGTCTATCGAATCGAAAAAATCCTCCAAGACAAAGGCCATCCACTCACCAAAGTCTATCGCGCAAAGTGAGTGTGCTGGAGGTAGCAGCTCTACACGGAGTCTCATCGATATCCAGCAACTGATGTATTTTTTTACTCCAGGAGCGACGGCATGACCAACGACTTCGTGCTGAAAGAGATTTCGCAAGAATGGGACGTACGTCTGGGAATCTACGAACGCATCGGCAACAATTGTCCGTATCTGCGCAACCTCGTCGATACTATTCCCGAACGTCAGATGTTTGTGTTTGAGTATCTGGAAGATAATTTGTTGCTTCTTGCTCGTCAAGAAGATGAACAACCACCGGTACCTCCGTCGGCGATGAAGTATATTCTAAAATGTATCCTGAAAGGGTTGGCGGAGTTGCATTCGAAGGACATCATTCATAATGGTA
Organism: Sphaerulina musiva SO2202; assembly: GCF_000320565.1. Lineage (NCBI taxonomy): Eukaryota > Fungi > Ascomycota > Dothideomycetes > Mycosphaerellales > Mycosphaerellaceae > Sphaerulina > Sphaerulina musiva. Next base: position 1,932,253 of record NW_016017389.1, on the reverse strand, counting down.
GGTGAAGAGAGTCCACCTTTCATCCTTTTCGCTGAAACTGATCCTCTACCTTACCTAGATATAAAAGCAAACAACATCATGATCCAATTCTCCTCCCGCGCGCCCGAATGGAAAGTCGCAAAAGTCCAACTCGTCGATCTCGAAGACGCACATTATACACCTCCTCCCGCTGCGCTCGGAGGCGCATGGGTAGGGAATATCATGTGGCGAAGTCCCGAAGCACATGCCATGGGCCCTATTCGCAAGTCTTCGGATATGTGGTCTTTTGGTCTCGTGGTATGTCTCTATCTATCTCTTTATACTACCAGCTATATATATACTAATCACCTCTCCCTCCCTCTTTCTCTGCATATGCAGTGTCTCTACGCCATCACCCGCGTCCTCCCCTTCGCAGTAGACAAGGCATCCTTACCAAAAGATGTAGAGCCACTGGCCATCATCATCTCCCGCCAAATATCCTACTTTGTAGAGGCAGATGATTTCTGCGCGTTCATCAACTATCTCGAGCCCGATAGTCCCTGGGTCCAAGCGTTCATGGAGACACTGAAGGAGTTCACCAAGGGAGGCAAACCGTTCAAACCTTTTCGTATGTGGAAGCATTATGAGAGGTTTGGGCAGCCGGAGAGTTTGAGAGGGTTGATTGGGGAGATGGTGAGGTTTGATCCTGATAAGAGGTTGACGGCGGAGGAGGCGTTGGGGCATGAGTGGTTTCGGGAGGGGGAGGGGGGTTAGTTTATTGTATTATATTGTACTGTTCTTTTTTTTTTTGTGTGTGTAGGATTAGAAGGGAGAGGGATTGTGAAATCTCCGCTTTGTACTGACTGACTAGCGAGGAAGGGGAGGGAAACTCTTACAAGTGTAGATCTAATACAGCCGGTTTGTGTAAGAATGAGGGATGGGTATATATCACCACTCTAACTAGTGAGAACACTGCATGAAATCATGAGGATCAAAAAGACTAGATAATAATCTTACTACATCCTGTAGGATCCTTAGATAACATCCCCCCCTCCTCCTCTCCTCCTTCTACTCCTCCTCCTTCTACTCCTCCTCCTTCTCAGTACCACCACCACAACAATTCACAAAAAGCAACTCCGCAATCTCCTCCACCACCTCCCTCACCATCTCCTCACTCTGCATAACTCGATTCCCTTCAAAACTAATCTCCAACCAATCTCCTTTTTCTTTCCCCTTTCCTCTCCTCGGCGTAGCATAAATCTCCGGCCTTGTCCGAGGAGGATGCGGTCGATCAAAAACTTCCAACTTGCACGCAGGAAAATCAAGAAATGAACCACTACTCCCCTCCTCCTCCTCCTCCTCTTGATCATCATCTTCTTCATCTTCCGCTTTCTGAAATCCCGTCCTCCAGCCAAAATCCCCCCTGCCACTCCCGCTCTCACTCTCCCTCGACGCAAATTTCAAAATATCCTCCATACCCACAACCTCATGTATCGAATCCTCCAGAAATCTCTTTTGTAAACATTTCGCTACACTCCAGAGATTCTCGTCGTCATCATCATCGTTAAAAATATATCGTACGGGTAATTCGATAAGTGTAGGGCCCACGATGTCGGAGAGCTGAGAGGGGAGCATAGAGCGGCCTGTGAGGAGGCGGCCGAAGAGGATTTCTTTTTTGTTGGTGATGTTGTTGTTGTTGTTGGGAGAGGGAAGAGTTCGACGAGAGAGAATAATTGCGCAAGCGGCGTGGAAGAGGGTTGCGAGGGGAATGTCTTTGCAGTTTTTAGGCGAGGGGAGAGGGATTTTTCGGTGGAAGGATAGACGATCTTGGGGTGTTAACGGGCTGGCGGAGGAGGAAGCAGTACAGTCCAGTGTTGTTGTTGTTGTTGTTGTTGTTGGAGGAAGAGGAGGAAGAGAAGCCCCTTTCAGTCGAGTTTGCCAATACTTCAAACTTTCCATCTTCCTCTTCTCATGATACACCACGAGATCTCCGAATCCGAATTGTAGACGAGGAAGAGTCTCTCCGCGATAGAAAGCTGCCAGAGCCTTGAACATGGCCTCGATACTATAATCGTCGAATTGCGCATGTGAGATTTTGAAAACCAGCTTTCCCGGTTTCGAACTTCTGCTGCTGCTGCTGTTCACAACAGCCATGAAAGCAACAAAAGATTCTCCCAATCGATTTCCACGCCGAAGATCACCTTCACAAATCCGCTTGATCGCCCCATCGACATCCTCCTCCTCCTCCTCTTCCTTCACCTTCACAACTTCAAACCTTGGTTTAAAATATCTCAATTGAGCCTGCCAAATCGTTTCCTCGACATCCACAAAAACCGTCCTCAAAATCTCAAAATGCTCAACCAATTGCTTACATGCGCGTCTCAGACGGGGGATTTCGACATTCGAGGGGAGATTGAGGATGAAATATGGTAGTCTCCCAGGAGGATTCTGCAAAGCTTCGCGAACAGCCAATTCTTGGAAATTTGTCGTTGGGAAAATGTCTTGGATGTCGTCGATGTCGACTTCGTGGGATAGGAGAGGCTCGATGGTCGTGGAGAGGAAATCCATGTAGTCGCCGCCACCGCCGGGCTCGGAAGTAGTAGTTGTTGTTGTTTCTGCTGTCTTTGGTAGAAGGGAAAAAGGTTTTCGAGGAGAAATCTCCATCGCATGATTATTCTTCTTCTTGTTGTTGGGTGTTGTAGTCGTGCTAATCTCTTTGGCCACTTCAGCCAATTGACTCAATCTCGGATTTCGAAAAATGTCCGCAACAGTGAAAGATATTCCCGCCTTTCTAGCCGCAGCCACGAGCCTCATGGCCGAGATGGATTCGCCGCCGATTCGAAGAAAGCTGCTCTGAGATTTGATACTGGAGACTTCGATTCCCAGAATTTGTCCCCAAAGCTCTTGGATTCGTCGTTCCATGTCCGTGTTGGGCCCCTTTTGTGATACCGATAATGATGAGGATGATGTCTTGCTACTCCCTGACAATTGCATACTCGCCAAATCTTCGAGTTTTCTCTGGCCTCCAAGACGACGAAGTTCTCGTCTGTCAATTTTGTTCGTAGTCGTCATGGGCAATTCATCCAATGTGATGTATGCTCCCGGTATCATATACTGGGGCAGAATGTCTCGAATGTCTTCTTCGGCATCTTCGAGAGCTCTGGATAAGCGGAATGTACGATCTAACCTCTCGTGTGAAGGAATGTCTCGCCTCAGAGCCAGGAACATGGCCAGAATAGGGGCTTTGCTGTTCGAGGGGGTGATGATTTCTGCAGCGACCATATCGCACAGCGTGGTATGTTTGCGAAGAGCATTCCCAATATGATGTTCGACTTCACTCAGCTCGACTCGTTGTCCGCGAAGCTTGACCATTTGGTCTTTTCGATTGATAAAAGTCATGGAACCGTCGACGGCATTGTATCGAAGGAGATCTCCTGTCTTGTACACCCGCGGCGCCGTCGTGCCTATCCGACCACTTTTACACAGCCACGCCGGACTGTCGAAAAATGCCTTGCTCGTGGTGTCCGGATCATTCCAGTAGCCTGTTGCCACAGGTGGTCCTTCAATGAGAAGTTCTCCGACAGCACCAATAGGCGCCAACCGATCGATTCGCCCGGGCTCAACCAGCCAGGCCCGGGCAGCAAAGCAGTGGCCAACATAACCCGATGGACTATCCTTGGTCAGCTCGGTGATACACGTAGCTTGTGCACACTCGGCGGGACCATAAGTGCCCACAACAGTCTCGACTTGTCTCCAACGAGCCAACTCGGCGGATGGGATCTTCTCACCTCCCATGGCCAAGATTTTGAGGCCAGGCAACGCCAGGGGATTCAATGAACAAGCGACAGTGGGCGTGAAGTACACGTAGTCTGCCCCTAAGCGATTGAAAGCGCCAGGAATGTCGTTTTTGCGCTCCGTCTCGGACGGTATACAGAGACAGCCGCCACATGTCAAGGTATTGAGTAGATTGGACCACGATACATCAAAGCTGTATGAAACAAAATCAAAGACACGCGTGCCAGGCCCGACCTTGAGTTGCTCTCTCTGGTGTGTGACAGCAGAGCTAAAGTTCTCATGTGTGGTAGTGACACCTTTGGGCTCTCCAGTAGAGCCAGAAGTGAAGACGACATATAGGAGGTCACTCGGGCTGACCAGGGGTAAATCGACGCTGAGGTTGTCGAATTGCCGCTCGTTCAGGAGTTGTCGATTGACCACGATAATCTCCGCGTTGTCGTACAATCTGCTGGCCAAACTCTGGTTGGCTTCGGATGACAGAATGAACTTGGGTTGAATCCTGGTGACAATCGACTTCAGACGTCCTTCTGGCTGCGTAATGTCCATGGAGACACAAGCCGCCCCTGATTTCACCGCACCCAACGCTGCAACTGGTTGCCACAGAGACTTGTCGAAGCACAAAGGCAGCACTGTGCCCGGCACAACGCCACGGGCGATCAGAATTCGAGCGAATCGATCTGTCAAATTGTCCAACTCCTTATACGAAAGCTCACCATCCCATGAACAAAGCGCTTGACTGTCGGGATAGGCTGCAGCGGTGGCAGTAAACAAATCGTGCACGCAAGACGGCACAGCCGCTGGCCATGTCGCGTTCCATTGCCATATAGTGTCAATATCTTTCTGACCGAGCACGCTGAGATCCTGGATAGTGTTCTGGGAGGTGGCCGCGCCAATTTCACGTAGGACTCGCTCAAAATGGCCGAGAAGAAGGCTTGCTTGAGGTCGATTGATCACATTCGAGTCGAAATTGACCTCTATATGCAGACCAGTGGAGCCTTGTAGGTGAATCATGACCATCATCGCATGAGGATTGAAGTGATTCAAACTTCCATCATCATCATCCAAAGAGGAAGAGACACGCACGAACGGCCCCTGTTCTGGCATCAAACTAGGGGCTTGCATGGAATGTTGCACAATCAACAGCGTGTTGAATTTGGTACCCATGCTGGCATCCTCACTTGCGCTCTGAATGTCGCTCAAAGCAGTATGTTCAAATGGAATCGTGTCAATATATTGCTTTTGCATCGCCTCCAGCAGCTGGTGGACTGTCGTGGTGGGACTCATTTGCACGCGGACAGGGACAGCGGCAATTAAAGGGGCAATCATCCCTTCCACGCCGTCCACTGGCGCTTGACGGCCGGTGCTGAGTACGCCGAACACAGTATCTTCAGAATCAGTATACCGTGCCGAAAGGATTGCCCACGCCGCTCGTACAACAATCGCAGGAGTAACGTCTTGCTTCGGCCAGGGAATGTCTACAATCTCACACGAGACCGTGTCAGTTGCTTGTGGTTGATATTGCTCCGAGGGAAGAGGAGGGTAAGGAGTAGCGTTGCAATTGGAGAATTGTTGTCTCCAGAAGTCTTTTGCTCTTTGCTTGTTCACACTGAGCACGTGCGAGATGAAACTCTGGAATGGTGCTGCTTGTTTGCGTAAGGTGTCCCCATTGTACACCTTGTTGACCTCCCGTAGCAATATTGCGATCGAGACAGCATCATATACGGCATGATGTTGTTCCAAAATACACAGCGTTCTCCTGTTCTTCGAGTCTTGGACAAGCGCCAATCGTGTGAGTGAAGTTCCCAGCCCCATTGATCGAGCATTCATATGCTCCAGGAATGCCCCGAGGCTGTCGAAAGTGTTCCATTCCAGAGCTGTCTTCAATTGTGCTTGAAGGAAGCCCTCGCCATCCACAGCAACGACTCTGTTTCTGAGAATGGGCGCAACAGTGCTACTCACCAGTTCCCAAGCCTTTCGGAGCAGTGAAACGTCAACATCCTCGCGCAGCTCGATCGATATCCGTGCAATGTAATCTCCCGGCCTCTTCGAAGTCACAGCGAGGAGTGACTTCTGAACAGCAGTACAAGGATAACAGTCCTCCACGCTCTCAACATCCACTTCGCACTGTCGAGCAACTTCGAGTCGGACCTCAGAGAACTTATCAGGACTCAGAAGAAGCGAAAAGGGCTTGATGACTGCACTGCCATCACCCCCTGTTTCGATTTCTTGCATCTTCTCCGCCATGTCTGCCAAACGAGGATGTGCCAAGATATCCGAGACTGTGAGTGAGTAGCCTTGTCGACGAGCAAGAGACATGAGCTGCATGGCTGAGATCGAGTCACCAGTCATGCGGAAGAAGCTACTGTGACAATCGATCGTCTCGAGTGGGATATGCAGGATTTGGGCCCACATCTGGCGCAAAGAGATTTCGAACTTGGTCTTAGGGGGCGAGGCATTACAATCATTCTTCGGCGATCTTGTCAGCTGGGCGAGCTCCAATTTCTTTCCCAACTCTCGTAGTCTTCTGCGGTCGATTTTGCCAGACGTGTCCAGGGGCATGATCGGAAGAGGTTCATAGCATGAGGGCATCATATACGCCGGAAGATGTTGCGCCAACTCTTCTTCCATGTCATCGAGGACTGCTCGCAGCTGCCACCATCGCGACGCATCGACGACCTCCAGGAAGACAACAATCGTGGGACGGGAGAGGACTTCAGGAGTAACCAGTTCTGCTGCCAACCGTGGCGATCGAATTCTCAGAGACAAGAGCTTGATAACATGCTGTTCAATGTCTCCCAGATCAATTCTTCGCCCGTTGAGCTTGACTTGACTATCTCTCCGTCCCATGAAGATGAGGGTGCCGTCCGTCGGATGGTATTTGACCAAGTCTCCGGTACGATATACTCGGCCCTGTCTTCCGCTGCCGTTGCCACCAGAACCTTTGCTCAGCCATGGAGGATTTTCGATAAAGGTCTGTCGCGTGGCAGAGTCATTGTTCAGATATCCTTGCCCAACAAGAGGTCCCTCGAGCACGAGCTCACCGACAGTACCGATAGGGGCTAAACGACTGGGAGTGTTCACGTCGACAATCCACGTAATCTGGCCATTCCCCTGGCCGATAGGAATAGTTTCTGGCACCGGTGAAGGTACTTCCCAGCTGGTCGCCCAAGCGGAGGCTTCAGAAGGACCATAGCAGTAAGTCACATGGCATTTTTCCACCCAGGGAACCAGTTCTTCTCTGGTGATTTTATCTCCCACGATGATGGCATTCTTGAGGGTCGGCACCGCAGCAGGATCAATCATTCGAGCGGTTGCCGGTGTGATGAGAACATCGGTCACGAGGAACGAGCGCAGGCTCTCCAGTAAATGATCCTGCTTTTGCGTCTCCGAGGGAACACAAAGTGTACCGCCGGCACAGAGGACATGGATCAGAGGCCAGTGATGGGCATCAAAGGAGTAGGCAGAGTAATCAAACATTCGTGATGTGCTGTCTAGCCGATGAGCGCTTCTCTGCAGCACTACTGCCGAACTCATATTGCTGTGGGTAATCATGCAGCCTTTCGGGACGCCAGTCGTTCCCGATGTGAAGACGACGTACAACAGGTCGGTTGCCTTGACGCGAGGAAGGGAAAGATGGGAGTGATCTGTCCATTGTTCACTTGTATCTGCGTCGACGACCATGACCTTCTCGCACAGCCTCGTGGACAAGTGATGTTGCTGGGACGAGCAGAGCATCAAACTCGGCTGGACAATTCGTAACATGTCGCGAAGTCGAGCCTCGGGCAGACTGGGCTCGAGCATTAGGACAGCATGACCAGCCTTGACCACTGCCAGAAAGGCGACTGTAGTCCATAAAGACTTCTCAAAGCAAATAGGGATGATCTGGTTGCCTTCCAGCTCCTCGCCCATGATTCTGTGGGCAATGGTAGTGGATTTCTGGTCCAGCTGCCGATATGTCAAATCACCATCCCAAGCGGAGAGCGCCAGAGCATCAGGTTGATCTTGTGCGACTTGGGCGATTAAATCGTGTATGCACTGTTCTTTTGGAAGTGCTACTGGTGAGTTCCATCGCCATATCCGTTCCATGTCTTGTTCTGTGGTCATATTCAGATCTGATATCAATGTTCCCCTTTCGGCCTCGCATAGCCCCCGAACGATCTCAGCAAAATGGTCAGCGAAGAGAGTGGCAACGTCGCTACTCATCACTTTTGAATCGATACTCAGCTGAAGCGATAGACTATCGCTGCCAAGCGTGCAGATGGCCATCAGAGCGTGACTGTTGAATCGATGGTATGCGCTCGTGGATTCGTCGTGACCTTTCGCAGGGACGTCGAAGCAAGTGCTGTCGGCCAGAGCCATGTCTTGTTGAGGTTGAATCACCAGCATCGAATGGTATCCGCACGCCTCTCGACAGTTCTCGTCGATGGAGGAAATGTGTTTCATTCCAACATGTTCGAATGCCACCATTTCGACTGCTTGGGCCTGGATTCTTTGCAGAATCGTACCAACTTCGGTCTGTGGTTCCACTCGAATTCGAACGGGCAGTGCTGCAATTGTTGGGCCACAGACTCGATCGATGCCGTCCATAGAAGCCTGACGACCAGATACAATTGCACCAAATACCGAGTCTCGCGAGTTGTTGTATCGAGAACACACAATTGCCCAGGCAGCGCGAACAATCGTCGATGGCAAGATGTCGTTCTGCCTACGCCAGGTCAAGTTATCGATGGAGCGTTTAATCACAGCATCTGGTCGAGGTTGGTAGCTACTTCGAGGGAGCATCGGAAAATGCTGCACGTCCAGGTCTGTGAATTGTGATTTCCAGAAATCGAGGTCAGCAACAGGATCCCGTTTGGCAATATGGTCGACAAAACGTCTGAATGGCACGATTGAGACAGGAGTCTGATCCTGGAGATATGCCTGAAGTGTCTCGCGAAGGAGCATGTTCATGACACCGTCGTAGGCCGCATGATGCATCATCAGCACAAAGGTTTGACCACAATGGTCGGGGCTGTCAACGAGACCATACCTCACGAGCGGCCTACCCAAACCAGGCGGTTCTTGCTCCAGTATGCGGGAGAACTCAGCCATAGTATTCGCGGGGGACCACTCGTCAGCGACACGGAGGACAACTTGAACGAGCCCATCGCCAGGGATGTCCACGATCCGGGTCCGTAATATCTCTGCTGCACAAACAACAGCCTCCCAGGACCGCTTGAACTGAGCGACATCTACCGACGGCGCCAGGGGGAGGATATCAAGTCCAACGTAGTCTCCCGGTCTATGCTCGGACAAGGCGATGAGACTTTCTTGTAAAGGGGTCAACGGATACACATCCTCGATATCATGCTCGGTCCAGACGCCGCACAATGATGAGGCAGCCCGCTGACGAACCCGGGCTGTGTCTTCGTTCGACACTCCAGAATCTTGCAGAGCGTCATGTCTTGTTGTCTGGGATTTCATAACCGCCATGGCAGAGTCATGCCTCCCGAGGACAGCTCTCTGACCCTCAGCCTGGGTCGCTTGGGTGGTCCAGAAATCAAGTACATGCGTCGAGTTGATGAGGGCCGATACGCTGCCGACACTCTGATCGACACCAAGAATCATCTGCTGCAAAATACCATCAAAGTGTTGTGCGAGAAATTTCACTTGCGCTTCCGTCAAGACTTGATCGTCGAAGCTCATCGCCAAGGTCATACCTGTGGGCTGCAGCCAGCAGGACACCATCAGCGCATGGGGATTGAAAGGATCCGTGCCTAAAGTATCAAGAGTAGCTCCGAAACTGCGAGCTTTGAACAAATTGTTGCTGAACGATAGACCCTTTCCCGTGGGAATAGGGTGAACGACGAGCAGTGTCTGGAAGAGGTCTTGAGGATTGATTTTGCCGGCTGCTCGGGCAATGTTGGAGATACCATAATGCTGATGTGGCAGAGTGATGATGTCTTCCTGTCGAAGTCGAGCATGGAATGCACCGAGACTTTCGGTCCAGTCGACACAGAAGGCTTCGGGAATGGTACAAACTATTGGTCCCGCGCAGTTTTCCACCCCAGGGAGATCGACCTGTCTTCCACTGGTAACATATCCAAAGACGACGCGAGCGTCCGACAAGAGGCGCGCTACAAGCGTGATCCAAGCCGACTGGATGATGATGGCCGGTGTTGCACCATGCAGAGGCCAAACCAGGTCGATGATTCGAGTGACCTCCTTATTGGCCCTGGGCTCGTACGCATCGTGCGGAAGTCGAGGGAATGCCTGGTATGCATCTTGGCCAACTTTCTTTCTCCAGAACTCTTCCGAGTCTTCCTTCGGAGCCTTCAGGAGATGACCAACAAAGCTGCGAAAGGGCAGCATCTCCACTCCGATGGTCAAAAAGTACTTGTCTTCCAGGCAATTCAAAAGCATGGAAAGGAGAGTGCCGTCGTAGATGCTGTGATGAATCGTCAGGATAAAGGACCGATCGATGAGACAAGCACGGCAGAGAGCATCTCCCAGGAACATTTCATCTTGCTCATCGTCGTGAAGGTATTCGCTGACCACCGAAGCGTCACGCATAGGAAGATCTTTGATGATGACCTGCACCAAGCCTCCTGCGAAAAGATCCACAACGCGAGTTCTGAGAATCGGTAATGCAGCCACAGTAGCAGCCCAGGCTTGTCGGAGTCTTGAAGCATCGATGCCACTCTGCAGCTCCAGCACACTCCGAGAGACAAATTGCATCGGATTACGAGCAGTCAGCGCGAGTAGGCCTTCTTGCGTCGGGGTGCACGGGTATATATCCTCCACGTCTGTTGGCGAGACATTGCACAGGCTGGCTGCGGCCGCACGCGCATCTTCTACACGGATTCCCGGTCTCAAGAGTGAGAATGGTGGCTCGATCTCTGCGGGCTCGTGGCTTTCACATGGCACGACGATAGCAGCCATGTCTGAGAGAATAGGATTCTGGAAAATCTGTACGCTGGTGAGACGCAGACTGTGTGACCGAGCGAATGATACAAGACGCATTGCGGCGATCGAATCTCCACCCAGGCGAAAGAAATGATCAGAGGTGTTGATACGACCGGACTCGAGACCCAGAACGGACGCCCAGAGGTCACGTAGAGTGCTTGTCGTCGGCGATTGTGGCTCGACGGCTTCTCCCCCAGACTCCTGAGACCCCGAGAGCGTCGACAGATGTTGTTTCGTGAAAGTACTGGCGAGTACGCGTAGCCTTCTTCTATCGACTTTTCCTGTTCGACCCAGTGGAATCGAAGTCAGGGGGATCAGGTATGTGGGAATCATGTAAGCTGGTAGCTGCTCAGCCATGTAATGTCGAAGCTCACTCATCGTTTGCGCATTGAAGTGGTCGTCGAGTTTTGATTCGCCCTTTTCAGAGGTATCAATGAAGGCGCAGAGGAACAGCACCAAACTCTCGGAGTCATCGTCTGCCAATGTCATCACTTCGGCCGCGACTCTCGATACGAGACGACCATGAGCCTCAGAATATGCCATGACGGTGGTCTCGACCTCATCCAACCTGATCTGTCTGCCATGCAACTTGGTCCATATATCGCCACGTCGGCCAAGGAAGATGAGGTTGCCTTCAGCATCGTACTTGACCAGATCCCCAGTACGACAGAATGAGCCAGAGTGAACTTGGATCGTCGCAGAGAGTTGCTCCAGCACTGCTCTGGGAGCACTAAATGTGCCCATGTCCGCGTTGTTGTCCGCTCCGCAAATGTAGCCATCTGCAACGATATGACCTTCGATGCAAAGCTCTCCGACCATACCAATGGGCGCTAGCTTGTCAGAGTTGTAAGCGTCAAGGACCCAAGTGCGTGTATGTAAACTTCTTCCAATGAAGCCCGTAGGCCATGTCGAATGCATGAGCGCGTGGTGTGTGGTGGCGACAGGAGCTTCCGCTGACCCATACCAGTTGAAAGCTGCTACACCACAGTTCAACCACGGTCGAGCAGTAGCAGATGTGAGTTTCTCGCCAGCAAACACAATCGTCTTTAATAGAGGCACTTGCTTCGGCTCCAGGAGCTGGGCCACAGATGGAGTCAGGCAGATCCAATTTGCTGTAACGGCGTTGATCGCAAGGGGCAGGTCATCCAACGGGTCTGCTTGTGGAGCAGGTATACACATACTTCCGCCGACAGAGAGCACTGCTAGACTCTCGATAATAGCAACATGAGAGTCGTAAGCCGCAAACTGAAAGACTTTGCTGCTGGCGCTCAGTCCGAACGAGTCCGCGGCCGCATTCAAATTGCTGCTCAACGTCAGGTGAGTCCACACGATAGCTTTGGACGAGCCGGTCGTCGTTCCAGGAGTGAAGACAACAAAAGCGGGATCGGAAAGTTGTATGGTGGCATCAGGCTGCAGCAGCGTATCACTGTCGGTAATGGTGTCTTGTTCCAGCAGCTCCTCCACTGTTACGATAGTGGCAGTGAAAGGACATGCGGCGCTGAGCTGTTGAGAGGTGATACACAGTATCGGATCACACACTCTCCCAATATGCTGAGCGCCGTCAATCAATATCGAAGACGAGACGGGCACCACGACTGCACCCGCGCGGAGGACTGCCAACATCACAACGACCATCGGTGATGATTTCTCCAGGCAAAGTATCACATTCCGACCTCTCACATTGTACCTCTTGAGGAGAGAGTATAATACTTTTGATGACATATGCCACAGATCTTGGTATGTGAGGTTGGTGTCGTGAGCTGCGATGGCGATGGCGCCGGGCTGAGTGTGCACCCGATCTTTGATCATGTCGACGGCTGATATGTGCACGGGAGGCGGTGACAAGGTCCTATTCCAGTCGAGTATTTGCTTCTTGTCCCGTTCAGACACGAATGGCAGATCCTGAAGCATGGTATTCTGATGTTCAGGGGAGCACAAGAGGTGTAGGATATGCTCCAACTGTCGAGCAAATGTTTCGCACTCTACTCTGCTGAGCATTGCCGTGTCAAAGCTGATATCCAGGCGAAGCCCCAACTCCGTGGGGCAGGCAACGAGCATGATGCCATGGGAGTTGAAGGGAGCGATACTGGCAGCTGCTTGGCTGGCATCAGGCTGGAGAGGCTGAGAGAAGAGCTCATTATTGCCATCGGGATCGTGTGGCTGGTCATCATCATTGTGCTGTACCACGAGCAAAAGCTGGAATAAACCAGAATCACCAGAGTCAGAGCTCATCATGGTACGACGAATGTTGTGTAGGCCGAATTGCTCGTAGTCATACATGGCAATGGTTTGATTTTGTATTCGACGGTGCAGATGGCCAACTGTCTCGGTCCAATGCAGCTTCAGTCTCACGGGAACAATGGCAAACGTTGGTCCTGCGATCTGTTCCATCATCGCTACTGACGCTTGTCGTCCACTGACAGTGGCTCCGATTACGATATCATCTGAGTTCGTATGCTTCGCAAGGAGGAGAGCGAGTGCAGCACGAAGTGTTGAACTGGGCGTCACTCCTGTGCGATACCACTCCAGGCCATTCACCTCAATGTGAAGCTCTTCTTTCACTTCTTTTGTCTTGCATACGGGTAGGAATGGAGCAGGTTCGTGGTCACGGAATTGCTCACTCCAGAATTGGGCTGTGAGTGGGTCTTGTATCTGCTTCAACACGTAGCGTACAAAAGGCTGGAAAGATGCTAGTTGTAGTGAATTGTGACACCGATTGCGGTATGCATGCTGCACGGCTTGAAAGATGAGAGATCGACTCCAACCATCAAAGATAGCGTGGTGCATTTGCACCCTGAGCACGAGGTGGCGGCCTTCATGACCCAGCGGAGACATGTCCACACGAAAGAGAGGTAAGCCTAGACCCATTCGATGCGGTGCTGTTTGATCAGAGAGATTCTCGAAGAAATGATGAATATGGATCGAATCATGGCGAATGACGATCTGGACCATATCGGCGCCCGGCAGATGTACGATTCGAGTACGCAGTAGCGGTGCGGCGTCAATAACATACAGCCAGGCAGCCGTGAAAGCTTCTCGATCAAGGTCTTCTGGCATGCGGTATGCAAGTTGATGTATATAGCTGTCGGACTGCACCGAGGTCATCGCAATCATGCCTTGTTGCATGGGAGTACACGGGAGTATGTCCTCAATCGCTTCTGGTGCGACGTTCAACGCCTTCGCAGCAGCCTGACGAATACTGCTCCGATCAACTCTGGGATCAAGTAGCTCCAAGGGCTCGCCTAACGGAGATGAGAGCTCCGTATCATCCGCTGTCAGAACAGTCTTGGCGAGCTCTCGAAGAGATGCGGCTTGCAGAACATTGGAGATGGAGAGTAGCAGCCTCTGCTGTCGAGCAATGGCGAGCATGCGTATGACCTTGACCGAGTCTCCACCTAAGCGCAAGAAATTATCGTTGGCACCAATGGTCTTCGGGTCCATATTCAACAATCCCGCCCAGATGTCGCGAAGTTGTCGTTCGAGGTGGTTCACAGGCTCGATGTAAGGATGGCGATGCACTATTTGGGACTGGAGTTCCAATAGCTGCGACATGACCGAAGCGCCTGCTGTCTCACGAAGGGCACGTCGATCTGCTTTTCCTGTAGATGCTCGCGGTACCTGACGCAGTGGATAATAGAGAGACGGAAGCATAAAGGCAGGGAGAGCATCAGGCAACTTCTGGATCAGGTCATCCAGTGCTGATGTGATCTGAGTGTGATCGTGATCTGCGGTTTCGATGAACAATGTGAGCAACGGAATGGTGGAGTCTGCAGGATACACGACGTCCACCAGGGCGAAATAGGGGGTGGGAAGCAATTGGCGAACGTGGTACTCTACGTCTGCAATCTCGACTCGCTGACCCCTGATCTTGACCTGAGCAGTGCTTCCTTTACGGCCCACAAAGAACAGCTGGCCGTTGGGTCCCTGCTTGACCAGATCTCCTGTCTTGTATAGTCTGCCACGGCGACCCGGATAGAGCGCATGGCCTTTGGTCAGCCATGGAGGATCACGAATGAATGCGGCGGAAGTAGTGTCTTCATTGTTGAGATAGCCGCTCCCCACCAGCGGTCCTTCGAGGTACAGCTCACCTACACAGCCTACGGGGGACAGCTGGGATTCATCTTCCGGATGGACGATCCAGGTGCACGCCCCAATACCATGACCAATACTGGGTCGTTCCCGATGTGAGCCTGTGATCTGGGAGAAGGTGGATTTGAAGGTGCATTCGGTAGGTCCGTAGCAATTGATGAGTCTCACACGTGACGCCCATTGCTGTATGTTTTCGGGATATGGCAGCTCTCCGCTGAGTAAGATGGTTTCCAGCGTTTGTGAATGAGAATCAGGCTGGAGTGTTCGGAGGACTGTAGGCGTGACATTAATGAGGGTGCAGCGATACAATTCGATCACGGAAGCCAGATCCTCAAGCATCACGTGATCTTGTGCGATGCAGAGACATCCCCCGGCACAGATGGTATGCAGAAAATTACTCCATGCGACATCGAAGGAGTAGGGGGCAAAGTCGAGCACTCTCGCCGACGTGTGGAAGCCCAGACTGTTTCCCTGATAGTGCACCGCACTTCGGACGTTGGCATGGCTCATACAAGCACCTTTGGGCGATCCCGTGGTGCCCGATGTAAAGCTGATATAGACCATATTCGATGCTACGGTCTGTTTGTTGTGAAGATAGCCGGCAGCCTCGGCCGAGGGGAACAAGGAGTCCGACAGTAGGATCCGCGCGACATCATGGCTAGCTGCTACCGGAGTTCGATCGAGCAGATCGGGTGACGTGACGACCAGCTTTGCAGTGGTTTGGTCGAGGATATTTTCGAGCCGCGCTTTCGGATAGCTCGTGTCCAGAGCCACTGCAGCGGCGCCAGACTTGATAATGCCCAGCATCGCAACGGGCATCCATTTGCTTTTGCTCAGGAAGATGGGCACAATGTCGCCTTCACGCACCCCGTGCACTGCAATCTGGTGTGCAAGAGCTCCAGCGAGCGCATCCAGCTCTGCGTAGGTGAGCTGGCCATCCCAGGCGTCGACAGCCAAAGCTTCAGGTTGATTCTTGGTGACTTCCGCTACCAAATCATGGACACAGCCTGGTATGGACAGAGGCACAGTTGCGTTCCATTGCCAGATTTGGTTCAGATCCTCATCAGACGGTCGGTATGATGAGCTCTCGGTGCCTGAGCACACGACAGGACCAGTCATGTTGACGCTCGAATATAGCCTGGCCAATGTTGGTGTCAATCGACGTTGAACGTCTCGTTGATATCACGTAGGGAAGGACAGTCTCATGTAGGCGAAGTAGGCCCAGGTATGGTCAGTACGTCCAGTCTTACCTAGGTATGCAATTTAGGTAGGACTGAAGCGATATGGACAGCCCGTGCAAGACAATGTCTAGTTCTCAGCACCGTGCAACGCTGGTTACAACTACTTGCAACCACGAGATGTTTGGTGTGCACTCTATTGTTGTGGGCAGCGTGATGACAATCCCAGCTGGCATGTCCATGATCTGTACCTGAGCAGCCCAAAAGGGCATTATTCTGTATTGTACCTTGAATAGGCAGGGTGCGCTGAGAGTCAAGGGGGAGGACATACCTGGATAGACTCTTGTTGCCCCGGAACAGCAAACCCGGCGTCACATTGTGCCGTAGGACCGAGCGTTGTTGAAGTGGCTAGGGGCGTCGATGCAACGTAGGATGTAGGTAGTGTAGTGTAGTGTAGTGTCGTGTCTTCGAATAGGTATGCCAGCATCAGATCGGTGTGCTTACGAACGTCGGGATTCTGTTTGTACCTCCTTGGCCTAGTGAATAGCTAGCTACCGTACCCAGGTAGCTTATTGATAGGGGTCATGTTCGTAGGTACATGTAGCCTGGTGAATGGTCATACCCAATGTAGGGAATGTCTGCCCGCAGCGTGGAGGACAAGTACATAAGCGTGATGTGAGAGCTCGCACACATATGCCATACTGTACCTACGGTATAATGCTGTACCACGAGCAGACTAATCGATCATCGCCATGACCGCAGCCAGCACGAGAAATGCCATCCAGGCCACGTCCACGGCCCAGTCCACGGCCACGAAGGAGACGATGCCACCGCAGCTCGATTTCCGGGCATATACATCGGGAGATGACTGTGAACGGCAGCGATTCCGCGTACAACTGCGAGAGGCAATGCAGCGCTGGGGCTTCGTCTCCCTCGTCCACTACGGAGTGCCCTCCGATGCCATCGAACAGCTGTTTGCCATGAGCCGCGCCTTTTTCGCCTTGGACGAGGTGCATAAGATGTCTGTGCCACACCCTCCCGTGCCGAATCCTCACCGCGGATACAGCTACCTCGGCCAAGAGTTCACTTCTGGCCTCAGTCGCGCCAAGGAAACCGAAGCGCGCCATGGACGTCGTTTGCGCGATCTGAAAGAGACCTTTGACTGGGGCTCACGCCACGACACCCTCTTCCCCAGCGTCTGGCCCGACGATGCCGTGCTGCCGGGCTTCCGCGCCGTCCTCGACACCCATTTCGAGCGCGCACGAGAGCTACACCGGAGCATCCTCCGCGCGCTGGCAGAGAGCCTCGATGCCGACCCCGACACGTTCCTCGCCGCACATCAATGCCACGACAGCGAGGCTCGATTGGCGCATTACCCCCCGGTACAGGCGCGTGATCTGGGTAGTGAGCGCGGTACTAGCCGAATATGCGAGCATACGGACTCGGGGTCGGTCACGTTGCTATGGCAGGACAACGCAGGCGGTCTGGAGATTGAAGATCCTGCGACGGGGACATTCATTCCCGTATCGAACCCAGCACCAGCAGTATTGGTCAACCTAGGCGATGCAATGGAGCGCTGGACCAATGGCCTCCTGCCTGCAGCCTACCATCGGGTGGGAAAGCCCAGTAGTAGTAGCAGCACTAGTGGCAGTACTACTGGCAGTCGGGAAGGGGAAGGGAATAATAATGACAACGATGACAATGATGACAATGATGACCAGGTGGCTGGGCGATTCTCCATCATGTACTTTGGCAAGCCGGATCGTAATGCCTCACTCGCTCCATTGGGCCAGTTTGTGAGTGCAGAGCGGCCGGCCAAATATGCCGTTATCACTGGCGCGACGCTGAATCAAGGGACCTTGCTTCGTACATATGAGCCATGAAAGAGGAGGCTGACAATCTGACTGTCTGAGGTAATACTCTACCTCCTATACCTAGAGCCTGTATAAAAATCAGATAAGATACCTGTCAGTCCTGTCCTGTCCTGTCCCCTTCGTCCTAGGAGCCATGTCCCTAGACCAATCTCATTTCTCATCTCACTGCCACCTTGCCTCTTCAGGCTCTTCTCGCGACCGGACGACTCCCTCTTATCTATACGACATGGTGAACAGTGAACATGACCAGTCCTCCGTTACATCGGCACTGGTCTCTGTTACGCTAACTGCAACAGACGACTCGAGAGCCCAAGACGACAAGACAGGCTGGCCATGGACCTGGCTCACTACATGATATGCATGCATCATAGGAGATATTCACACCGCTAATACTGATGGATCAGGTGCAATGCGCACAATACCTAGGCGAGTGCTTCCACCCAGACGGGAGGCCTGTCCTGTCGTTCGGTATGATCCGCCGAGTGGCATCAACCTCCACGACTGCAGAACGTACCCCAAAGATGGCTACATGTAGTGAGTGGTGAGGAGTGTGGGCGGGGAGAGCGGTGAGTGACGGACGACTCACATTCACTGCGATGCCTCCATCTTCGCACACTGCGGCGGTGGATGACAGCAATGGCTCGGACATGTCGAATTGTATTATCGAGGGGGCGAAAGCCTGCACCGAGAAGCCGACCTGTATCGTTGAAATATCCAGTCGCAAATCGAGCGATCAACTATCAAAGCACGAGGAATGTGACGGTTTAGAGGCCAATGCCATCAACACCGAACCACTACCACCTCGCAGAGCAGACCGTCTGACTATACCAATCCTACTGGTTCTGGCCGTAGGAGGACTGGAAAGAGCCGCATTCTATGCCATTTCAACTCCTTGGCGTAGGTCCTCTACTTGCGAATACCTCATATACCGTATCATTGCACATATCCACTGACCCTCATTCATCAATGCATAGAGAACTACTTGCAGAATCCCGCCAGCAATCGCTCTCCGCCAGGAGCGCTAGGGCTGGGCCAGTCCCGAGCCACGGCCATCAACAATGCCTATCTGGTCTTCTCTTCTCTGACACCGTTGCCTCTCGCCGTCGTGGCCGACCTTCGATTTGGCAGATTCAAGACCCTCTTGGCCAGTCTCGGGTACGCACACTCTCTTTGGCGCATGCCATCGCCAGCATCGAATGTATATAAACTGACACGCCTGAGGACAGTCTGATTGCTCTAGGATGCGTGATACAGCTGATCACTTCTATACCCCATCTCCTGCGACTGAATGCAGGATCGGCAGGGCTCGCGGTGTCCATGATACTCATTGCAATTGGCACTGGCGGCATTCGAGCCGTCTTTCCTCCATTTCTGGGCGACCAATACCAACAGCGACCCAGTCCGTCTGGAGATGAAGAGGATACTAGTAGCAAGCACGAGGTAATCGACTATCGTCTTACATTGCAGTACATTTACAATGTGTACTATGCGTGAGTCTCCACAAGACTATAACCAAGACGGGACTTGAGAGTTGACCATGACTACCAGCGTCATCAATTTTGCATGTCTCTCGACCATCCCTTCGACATTCTTGGAAAAGTCATGCGGATTTTGGGCAGCTTTCACTTTTGCCACTGCCTGCATCTGCATCTCCTTGGTCCTCCTCACCAGCACCTCTGCGCAACTCGGTAAGTGTAGTGGATTGGTGTATTCTTGGTTCTGGTATACGTAGTTGAATTGACACTGTTCAGAAAAGGTCGTACCCGGCGACAACATCCTCGTGCCTGCAGCCAAAGTCCTCGCCTGCGCTATGCGGAATGGCTTCGACTTGCAGCGAGCCAAAAGCTCGTATCAGATGTCCACCTATGGCAAGACTCCTACATACACCGACTCGTTTGTGGAGGAAGTTCAGATGACAATGCACACCTGTCGGATACTGTAGGTGGCCTTTGTTTTCGTTTCCCAATACGACAATCTCACATATGTTACACTTCCTGACTCGTGTTGCAGACTATCCTTCGCCGTCTTTTACTTGTGCGCGAACCAAATGAGTAATAACCTGGTCTCGCAAGCAGGACAGATGCAGCTGTCTGGAGTGCCCAATGATATGGTGCCTACTTTCGCTTCGGTTGCGTGCGTCCTTCTCGCTCCAGCACTCCAAGCATTATGGAACTTCCTTGCACGTCGAAATATCACGTTTCGTGCCGTCACCCTGATCGAGACGGCCTTTGTCCTCTGTGCTGCTGCCATCGGCTTCGCTGCGTTGACCCAGCATCTGATCTACCAGTCACCACCATGCTTTGACCGACCCAAAACGTGTCTGCCTACAGGTCCACCAAACAACATCAGCGTCTGGGTGCAGCTCCCATCCTACATTATTGCAGCGCTGGCGGAAACGATTGGCTTTGTCACTGCGAGCGAGTATGCATATTCGCACTCTCCCAAGGAGGCGAAAAGCATGATTCAAGCATTTTCACAGCTCGCAGCAGCGTTGGGGAGTGTGCTTGGTCTGGCAGTCAGCCCGGCAGCTCGAGATCCTTGGCTGGTCGTCTTCTACGGAGCCCTGGCAGGGGGAATGATAGTCGCAGCGGCTATCTTTTGGTTACTATTTCGCAAAGCCGAAGAAGAACCAATAGCAGGGCCCAATTCCTCGGCCTAAGCTAGCTTCCGCTCATCGTATAGAGCAGAGCCCCTGAGGGAGTCATGGATGCCCGATACACATATACATGTACGCAGTGATAGGCTCAAGTCACATCCCTCAAAGAGATAAGTCGATATCACAGAGTGCAGCCGACATACGAAGGCAAGGCATGCTCACAAACCCGAACCTCATCCTCACCACAAGCCTAGCGGTATACCTTTTTCACCCTGCCTGCAAACCAGGCGACCTCGTAGCGTTGCAACGACACTCGACTATGCCTACACTATGCTACAGGATGCTCCCACGTCGAGCCATCAGATCGCTGCCCCCCCCCCCCCCCCCCCCCCCCAC
>NW_016017389.1:1753180-1910739 GCF_000320565.1 Sphaerulina musiva SO2202 | reverse complement strand
CTCGTAGCGTTGCAACGACACTCGACTATGCCTACACTATGCTACAGGATGCTCCCACGTCGAGCCATCAGATCGCTGCCCCCCCCCCCCCCCAACCATTCTGGGGTCAATCTGGCATATGTCACATACGATTATAAGTCGTAACGGAGTCGGCCCTCGATATCGGCCGACACAGTGAGTTGCAATCATGGCAGTAGGCAAAACTGCAGCGCTCGGCGAAATCGGGAGTGGAACTCTTGCTATTCTTGGTTGTGGTAAGAGTAGTGACTATTACTGTCAGTCACACAAGAACTCCTTTTGACAGTTGCAGGCGCTCTTGGCACAGCCATTCTCCTAGGCCTCCTCTCTGATTCGTTAGACCTACCCGGAGTAGCCAAGAGGAATGATGGTCAGAATGGCTGGAGCAAGGCCTATCGCTTTGTAGCCTGTGTCAGGTATGATTTGACATTTTGCGAGATTCATCTACGTTATCCATTCTCTCTCAACTAAAGTGTTTTGTACACAGGCGCGAGCAAGCTGCGGACACGATCAGGCAAAAGGTCCAGGAAGTGGCACCCAAAGCATCTTCACTCGTAGACATTCAAGTGTGCAATAATGTCGAAGCCATCCGCACAGCCGACATTGTTCTCCTGGCCGTACAACCACACTTGCTGGCCGAGCTTCTCCAAGAGCCTCATATGAGTGATTCTCTCCGAGGAAAAATCATCATCAGTGTCTTGGCAGGCGTCACGGTGAATGACATACAGTCCGCGATAACCATGAATTTGGAGACGGCGGTGGCGGCGGCGGCAGCACAGCATACCTCACCACTCGAACTCGACTCTCCACCACAGAAGAAGAACACATACACAATTGTGCGAGCAATGCCCAACATCAATTGCTTCGCCGGGCAATCCACCACCATCATCGAACGAGACAGCTCCTCCTCCTCCTCCTCCTCCTCCTCGATGCAAGACGACAACACTCTCCACCTCGTCAGTAACCTCTTCCACAGCCTCGGCAAAGTCTTCTTCACCTCACCCTCCACCATGAACGCCTGCACAGCCCTATGCGGCTCAACACCAGCCTTCTTCACCATCGTCCTCGAAGGACTCATCGAAGGCGCCATCGCCGCCGGACTGAAACCCGACGAAGCCTTACAAATGCTCAGTCACACGATGATGGGAACTGGCGCTCTCATGATGTCGCAAGGTGGAAGAGATCCTGCTGCGGTGAGACATCAAGTCACTTCTCCCGGAGGCTCGACGATTCGAGGGGTTTTATCGCTCGAGGAGAATCGAGTTCGGTGGAGTTTTGCTAGGGCGCTGGAAATTTCTGCGGCTAAGGCGGGTGATTTGGGGGGTAGTAGTAGTGGGAGTAGTGGGAGTAGCAAGTAGTAAGTAAAAATGATACGATACAAATACGATTGGATAAGTCAGGTAAGGTAGGTATTGGATTATCCCCCCCCCTCCTTTTTTCTTTCTCCTTTTCTCCGGAACTACGACCTAGTAGGCCAGTGCATATATCTACCTTATTGCCCTAGTCTTTAGGTAAGGTAACTTCCCCAGGTAGTCTGTAGTTAAGATCCCGTCCGTCCATCCGCCTGTCAGATCCATCATATCATACCACCTCACCTCCCCTCCCCTCCTCCCGATTCGCTTTCGCTTCTTATCAACCCCAATTCCCCGTCAAGGTCAAGATAAAGCTCCCTAGGTTATTTAACCTAGAATCTCCAAAAGAAAAAAAATCACGCAAAAAAATACGCGCAAGCTGTAGGAGGTAAGAACTTGAAGTTGTAATTAAGTTTGCAACTAGAGCAGAAAGAAAGAAAGATAGACTGAAAGAAAGAGGTTACAAGCTCTTACTTCTAGGACTAAGATTAGGATTAGGATTAGGATTGGGATTACGGAGGTACGTATAAGTGAATCGATATACTTTATCCTTACCTTTATCCTTACCCTTTCTCTTTTGTCTTTCTTTTTTTTTGTCTAGGTAGGTAGGTATTTACTTACGGCTTACGCTTGTTGCCTTTTTTATCTTAGGGCTGAATTTTTGTGTTTTTTCGTTATTAATCTTTTTTGGGGAGGGAGGGTTGGATTGGAACTTTAGAAGGGCAATCTTTTTTTTTTTGGATTGTATACGATTGTTCGATTTTTTTTGTAGGGTATATATACTACTTTTTGTTATGCGTACGGCTTGTTTTGTTGGTTTCTCGCGTGATTTTGTCGGTGATATTTTTGTAGTTAGTTGGATTGATACTCTCTCTCTTTCTTTCTCTCTCTCTCTTTCTGAATATCCTAATCTAGATATTATACAAGATATCCTTAATGCTCCGGAGCCTAGGTAGACAAGTATAAGAACGGTTACAAGAATTAATATATCAAAGTACGTAAACGAATCTACTTCGTATATATTAGATTCGATCAAATCGATCAATCGATCTAACTTTATACTTATTAAAAGTCTTTCCAAAAAAACAAGTCTCCTCCTACGACGTAGTCTTCTGCCGCTCCTAAGACAACCTTACCAAACAACCTCGAAAAAAATACCTTATCTAACACCTTAGTCTCGTATCCAAAAAACCCTCCGAATCTACTCTTTATATCCTATCCTATCCTTCACAACATTTAGGGGCCCTAGAGGATATGCGAAGAACATGGAATTGCAGAGTGTATATCTTGTTGTGAGGACGAATCAATCCGGTTACGGGGTAGAAGAGTGGTTTCTTGCTATTAGGCCGTTTCTGGTCAAGATTAGGGAGTTGATAGAGGGAGAAAGGAAGGAGGTAATAGAGAAATTGATGAAGATGATGGTGGAGAATCACTGCATGTAGTGTGAGGTTTAAGGAGAGGAATGTGAATGATTTGGTTATTTGGGATCATCGGTTCGTCTTCTTTTTTTTTTCCTTCTTCGTCTTCTTCGGAGCATATGTCGTTGATGAACATAGTTCTCATTTCCATCGTGTTTGCTAACCTATCCCCGGCGATAGATCGTACAGGTCGGTATTCCATACTCCTACATTCGATTATGAAGGGTTGGGAGAGCGATATGGTAATCGCGTCGTCGGGATAGGCGAAGAACCATTTCTGGATCCGAATAGCCTTTCGAGGACAGAAGATCTGGGACGAAAAGCGAAGATTGCTAGGAATACTAGGGAGGATCTGGAAAGGGAGGCGAAAGTCTGTACGAATGGTCGGTAGTTGATTCTTTGAGAAAAGAAAAAGGAAAAAAAAGAAACAAAAAGAGCCGACAACAACAGTAAAAGGGAAACCTTTGCTTTATCAAGTCGTATACGAGTTTGTAGCTCCTCTCTTAATGTCCAACCCTCTACGAAGACTTTCTCTCCTCGATATAAGTTTCTCGCTTTCAAATTACTTGCCAATATCTTACTCTATAAATGTCTGGATAGTCAAAGACATGCCGAGCTTTTCATACGAAGCGAAAGCTATAAGAAGAATGTACACTTCCTGGCAACAGTACAACATATGCTATCCGTTGAAAAACAGGAAAATGAAGCAAAAACCAATCTCTCCTTCACAACCCTCCACCCCTCTCCCTCCCCCTCCCCTTCCCCTTGCCCTCATCAAACCTCTTCAAATCCTCCAACCTCACGACCTCCAACGCCCTCGAACTCGTCCTCTCCAAATCCACCTTCAACCCCGTATCCGGCCCCATTTCGCGCATGGCGCTCAGAAAATCGTGCGCGGAAATACACATTTTCTGGCCGGCGCGATGGCCTTTGTAAGGAGGATCATCGCCGAATTCGGATTGTAAAAAGGAGTGGGTCAGAGTTGCTGCGATGGAGAAATTTCCTCGCGGAGAGGAAGTGGGGTCGGAGGAGGGGGAGGTGTGGCAGAGGTTGTTTTTGTTGAGACCTTCTTTTTGGGAGGAGGAATTGGGTTGGATGAGGGGGAGGAGGGTGGTGCCGAGGACTTTTGGGGGAGGAGGAAGAAGAGGAAAAGAGTTAGCGAGGTGAGTCTCGGTTAGATTGTTTTGGATGGAAACTCACCATTTTTCAATTCTTTGTTTTCATTCTGCCGTGATTCTCCTCCTTGCTGCTGCTGCTGCTGGTTGTTCTTCTTCTTCTCATCGGCCATTGTCGTTTTGTATAGTAGTAGCTAGGTAGCCAGGAGATCTCCCTATATCTAAGAGTAGTAAATACTAGTAAAGACAGAAAAGAGAAAAGCAACAATTTCTGTAGAGATCAAATCAAATGAATATATATATCTCAAACGCGTACCTTACATAACGTGACGTGCTACTACCGTGGGACATGTATATAAAACAAAATCCAGGAACAGGATTCAGTGTACATTGTTACGTGAAGTGACGTTGATGGCGCTAAAACGCCCGCTAAGCACATGACAAGTATTTTCACCTCACCTTGCATTTGTTTCTTTTTTTTTCCCTTCTTTTTTTCACAACGGCAACATATATGCTTTCTATACCTACCGACGAGACCTTTTCCGTTCTCCGGTCGTTGCTTTCAGCTATGAAATTCTTCCTCACTTCAAAGATCATGTCTACTGCTTATTCTTGCGAGACGTCGACCGTGAACATACAAGGAGAATGCGAGTCTTCAAGTCCCTTGCTCCTTATACTGCTCCCGGACAGCGTTCTTGGCCGTAGCTGAGCTGTTATACCTGTTGTTCGATACATCGAGCAAAACAAGTCCCTTAAGAGCTTTGTTTATGCTGTTACCGAGGTGACCCTCAAGGTGTAGGGAAACCTGCTGGAAACAGACATCGATATAGAGTAGTATCGCGGCCCCAGTTGCGGAAGCTAACGATTCTGTACTGCACGATGGGCGTCTCTATCCAATGTGGTCGATCGAGCCTGATGAGAACTGGCTTGCTGTGTGTGGTCGTTGCGGATAACAGACGTGGTAGATAGTTCTAGTAAGAACTCAGTTCGATACCGCTAAGAGACCCGACATAACGGCATCGAGGTTACTTTATACGTGTTCGTCGTCTATTTCGCATTCTATCGTAGAACATGGTATAACGAATCTGCTTGGGGATTTGATACGGGCCGCAGATTTGTTGGCAAGACGGCTCGGACGTATATAGGTAGCTGGCATCTTATAGCGGGTAACCCTAACATAACCCTAAGGGCCTGTTCAATAAGGTATCGACCAACCTGCGACAGGTTAGTCGACAGGTTCCGCGGCCTGCGAAATTCGCGCTAAACGGCGTATATCGTACTCTCTTAACTCTCGTAGGTTTCCGAAGGTACTAGAGAAGCTATCGTATCGTTTGTAATATATATTGTTTAATAAATTGGCTTAGGTCGTAGTATAACTTATTCCGAGTACTACGGGTATACCTATATATAAATATCCGTATACTATATCTCGTATAACTATCTAGACACAAAAGCATTATTTCCTATTAATTAGTAATTCATTATAGGTACGCGCTGTCTATATAAGTATATAATACGACTAATACGTAGGTATACTTCGAGATAGTATCTATCGCCTCGATTGCCCTGTTTTATAGTATACTATACCCTATATACCTCGTTTAAAGCGTAATACTAGTAAGTTACAAAACTAGCTCTTTAACGAGAAGGTAGACTATAATACCGTAGTACTACGAGCTACTAAGGCAATAACTACGGAGGATATCTCTCTACCTCCCCCGAAGCGGCCTAATATACCTACTAGGGTATCTTCTTAGTCCTAACCCTATACTCTAGTTTAGGACGAACCCGCTCGTTTCTAGGAACAGTCCTTACTCTCTAGCCTACTATCTCTATTATCTCTATCGATAGAAGACAGCGTACGCAGTTTTGGTAAGAGCTAGCCTTAACTAGAGTATAGTACTGCCCTCGACGACCTTTTATCCTAGGACCCGGTCGACTATACTCTAGATAACGAGGATAGAAGAGACGGCGAAGAGGGAGGAGGTAGCGGTAATAGCGGGAATAGAGGAGATAGCGGGGATAGTAGGGACGATATAGCAGAGATATAGGTAGATAGTAGTTAGAAGAGGGTATAGCGTACTAAGTTCCTATAGGACAAAGAACGTCGTCTCGAGCTTATTAGGTTAAAGATATACTCGGAATTTATATATATAAACCGTTATAGGGCGGGTAGATTAAGAGGTAATAAAAAGGGTACTATTATAGCAGCAATTATAAAGGCTGCGAGGCAGATATACCCTAAGCAGACGGACTAACTAGCTCTAGTTTTCTCTTAAGTCAAGACCAAATTTGACTAGTACTAACGTAAGACAACTACTATTAAGCGCCTTCTAGAAGTAAGTAGCTTTAGTATAGATTAGAAGGTTAGTATTGTCTCTATAGCGAATGCTATATAGATAAAGTACCTTAGTATAGACAGTTATAAAGAAGTACGTTAGCTACGTAATAACCCTCTACTAGGCATTAAGTAGTATAGGAATATATAGGGTATAAAGACTACAACCGGCGAGTATACTATTAGCGGTATAGCTATAGTAATAGGTACGGTAAAGGCTAGATAGGATACTAAGCGTAAGCGTACTATTAAGTAGCGTACTATTAAGTACCTAGTCGAGTAGGTACGGGCTGTCTCTACTGCTCTAGAATATAAGGAGATTAAGCCTATCGAGGAACAAGATAAGGTCGATAGTCCTAATACCCTAGGGCTATCTACTCCGGCTCTCTCTAGTATACGAACCCGGCGTACTATAGCTATACCTATTCTATCTAAGAGAGAGATCAAACCTACCTCTAGTACTATAGTACTTAGTAAGAAGATGTATATAGTATTTAAGCTCCTTGCAGATACGAAGATAGAACCTAAGCGTATACTCTTATAGGCTAGGGTATTGATATAGGAGTTTTATAGTTCTCGAGTCTATTAATAGGCCTGTCTACGTACGTTTAATAAGCAACTATAGTATATTGCTACGTATATCGAAGGCAATTTCGAGTATTGCCTTCGGTTTATAGCTATAGTCTAAAGCGATAACAATACTAATAATACCTTTAACCGTAATATAGCTCGTATTGATCTACTACGTAGATAGCGTTAGAGGCAGCTAGCGCGTATCGCGAAAGCAGAGGCTATAGGCAGACGACACTTCGTTATAGTTATTCTAAGAGATAGGGTTCTAAACGTCGACCTAGATACTACGAGGCCTTATAAGATTAGACTCTCTAACTCTAATAAGGAAGATATAGATTAAGAAGAAGAGCGTCGCTCTACCGTAGTACCGGACATTCTACGCCTTCTATAGTAGGCCTCGATATCTTATAGTTCCGTTAATGCTAACTATATTATAGTCTTTATAGGTATATACTTACTACTCTATAAGGTCAAAGAACAATAGGCTATTATATATTATTCTTATTTATAGGGTATTTAACCGTAGGGTTGTTACAATAGTTGAGTATATATATTAACTTTTTTAGGGTATCTTATTCTGTTCTCGAACTTTATAGCTAATAGTAACAAGATAGTCCTTGTAGTCTTGCTATATCTCTAATATAACTCTATTATAGAGCCTATCTATCTTACGTTCCTACTTTGCCTAAGTCGTAGTATTTAAATAGCTTGTTCTATACTAGTTAAATATATTATTACGCTAAGGCATTAATATATCCCTCTCTATCCGACGAAAATCGTTATTGAATAGGTTATTATTAGTATTAGCCTGTCTAATAAAGTTGTATAGGGCTACTAGGGTATAGACTAGTTGAATTTGTATCTATATCGAGTACTTTAGCCGCTTCTCGAGTATATAGAAGCGTATCTTCAGTATACTAAATACTCGCTCTACTATATTACGGAGCGACGAATAGCGTAGGTTAAAGAGCTCCTTCTTATCTATTAGTCGCAAATCGGCCTAAGGAACACTACTATATATAGCGGTAACTACTAGCTATATCTACTCTTTAAGGTAATATCTTATACCCCCTACAAATAGTAGTATAGTTATATCTAAGGAGATATACCTAGCGTCTGCAACGTAGTACTTATTCTTTAGAAGGTTCGTACTAAAGCCCTCTATATCTCTAGTATATCTAAGTACTATAATATTAGCTATAGAGCCCTCCTAACTAGTAAGGATATAGGTAAAGAGTATATTAAAGTCTACTATAGCTAATATATTCTAAGAGAGATCTCCCTTACGGTTTCGATAGGGCTTAGTCTCTCTAGCTATATATACTTTAATATAACTACTATCTAGTGCCCCTATACAATCCTTGAAATATAGGTAGAATTTCAGATTCTTTATAATCCTCTCGGGTATAGTCGTATAATTAGGCTCTCTTATAACTAGCGGGTATATCGAAAGCAGGGCTACTATTATAGTATAGAAACTGTTACTAATTGTCCCTAGAGGCCTTCGGAACAACGCTCGTATAGTACGATAGCTACTGCCTTGTCTAATAATATAAAGAAAGTATAGTACTTTCTCTACTATAGTAAGGGTACGCTCCGCCTCTAACCTATACTCTATTAATTAAAGTAGTAGTAGATCAAATATCCTCCTATTTATATAGAATATATTATATAGCTCTTACCCTCTTTTAAGGAAGTACGCAGTTTGCTATATACTATAATTACTCTCTTTCTATAGTGTCTAAGATAGCTTCTCGTCGTAGTAGGCGATAGCGGCGGCGGTAGTAGCGATAAGGACGGTATATTCGTCGTCGGAGTCTATTATAAGTAATATTTAATAGGGGTTTAATAGTAGATTTATAGAAAATATACGGTAGATACTAAGTAATATAGCTAAATAGCAATATTAGTAGAAACCTGCGGATATATATTATAGGTTACCTAAATAGGCAAGCCGGCAATATACTATAGGTTAGCAACCTATAGTAGCAGGTTGTTAATATACGATAGTAGGTTCGTAGGTTTGAGAATATATAGTATATAGATAGAGCTGCCAAAGCGTTTAATAGATTAAGACTGTATGTATATAATCATTAAACGCGTTTAATACGTAGAAACCAACCTGCGGCAGGTTACCTGGCAGGTCGGCGACACCTTATTGAACAGGCCCTAAGACAGTCCACTGTCTGTAGTGGCAGGTCGATTGTGCCTGTGGAGCGCTCCAATCATGAAATCTATACAGCGTCGCGAGAGCAGGTGTTGGAGGTATAGACCCGCCGGTGACAGCGTCCTTGAATTCCGAACCTTGACACAGTATCGTTGCACTGGTGCGCAACAACCAAAAGAGGTGCCTCAGGTGAGGCGAGCTGAGTACAACACCTGCTTGCTACTAAGATTCAGGATATCCTTTGTCAGCTCCAGTCACAAATCATACCGCTCCACTGCAGAGTGGCAGTCAATACAAGCCATGCCATACATGTAGCCACGACTCCCGACCAAGCACCAATGATTGACATGATCCAAGCAGTGTCCACATTCATTCGGCTACTGCAGTGCCAAATCTCCATACTTTTCAGTGGTATATCTCCCTAACGCCTATGCTCACGCATCATGCTGCCCATCCATCCCACAGGCCGTCTGCCGTCTGCCGTGCGTCTCGTTCGTGGTTCGTGGTCACATGGCCTCGCATCAATTCGCTCCTAGCGCATCTCCTACTCCTCACTTCTTTCCACTCTTCTTGATGCCCTGCGAGCCAGTGTTGAGAGGACCCTTTTTGCCAGATGCAGCCTTTGCTGCCTCCTCGAGCTTCTTCTTGTCTAGTGGTACTCGTCAGATCAGATTGTTCCCTTGTTCCAGACAGCACACTTCGACCACCCACCGGCTAGCATCTTCGCCTTGAAGGCCTTGTCATCCTCGTCCTCCTCGACGACCTTCTTCTTGGCCTTCTTGTTGTGGATTGGGTTCGTTCCGGCTGTTACAGGCGCCGCGATTAGCACAGATGTACCTGGTGGGAGGGGCCCATCTCGAGCGGCAGTCAGGGCATCATACCTCCGGCACCTGAAGGCATCGTGCAGGCAGGCAGGGGGGATTGGTTGATCTGGGCAAGACAGAGGGGTGAGAGTGCGAGGTGAGGTAGTAGGTAAAAAGGTGGTATACAGATATTGAGGGCAAGGCAAGACGGAGAGGCTGAATTAATGCCCGATGATGGTGACCAGGCCCAGGGTGCAAAGTCAGTCCCTTGACTCCCTTCAGTCCCTTGCACGTGGCATCGTGGCGATCCTGCGCTCTCTCGCGATCGGCTTGTCCCTTGCCCATCCATCAATCACGACCGACCGACCTACCTCACATGCACTTGCACTGGTACATCTACATTCACGCCACTACCACCACGAACTAGACGACAACGACGACGACGACATCGATAGCCGCGCAGATACCGGCCAACCAATGTGTCGATCGCATAGACACCCGCCCGAGCTCCCACGAAGAGAGTCTGCCGTCTACCACCACTACCACCACCACCACCACCTCCACCGCCACCATCGCATGCAGGTCACAGCATCCCGATCGCATCCTCCAGTTCCGAGCACAAACTGCAGAAAAAACTGTTCTTTCGGCTGAGGACATCATCTACTCACTGCGCATACCATACCGTACACACGTGGCGCTACCATGCCACCGCCATCACAGACCCAGCATCTTCCGCCAGCACATCCCGCGACGCGACAACGTCCTAAGAGCCCGAATCGCGTACTGGCGGAAGCAGAGGCGCAATGGCTATTCACTGACGAGGAGCTGGCCAATGCGCCATCGATTCAGGACGGGATGAGCGTGGAAGATGAGCGCGATCGACGAGTGAAGGGCATCAATTTCATCGTACAGGTCGGCATCATGCTCAAGCTGCCACAGCTGACCTTGAGCACTGCCAGCATCTTCTTCCAGCGCTTCTTGATGAGAGGGAGCCTGGCGAAAGAGAGGAATGGCACTCCGAAACTTCATCATTTCCAGGCAGCAGCGACAGCCCTGTTTCTCGCAACCAAGGTGGAAGAGAGCTGCAGAAAGATGAAAGAACTGGTGTTGGCGTTCTGCCGAGTGGCGCAAAAGAATCCCAATCTCGTGGTTGATGAGCAGAGCAAAGATTTTTGGAGGTGGAGAGACCTGATACTGCACAATGAAGACCATATGCTGGAAACGCTGTGCTTCGATCTGACTGTAGAGAGTCCCCACAGGCAGCTGTTTGAGATGCTCAAGTTCTATAATGTGGAACACAACAAGAGACTTCGCAATGCAGCCTGGGGATTCGTGACCGACAGTAATAATACGCAACTCTGTCTGCTGGTGAGCAGTCGCACGATTGCTGTAGCAAGCTTATACGCTGCGTGCAAGTTCTGCGAGGTATCCCTACCAGATGATGCTAAGGGACGTCCTTGGTGGGAGCTGCAGCACGTTCGGCTGAAAGAGATCCGGAGGGCTGTCGAGTACATGCTTTCGAATTACGATGGATCTGCAAACAAGGTGGACGGCATTGCAGTGACTGGCGGCTCGGATGGGAACAGTTCTATCTACGCTGGACTTAATACGCCAGCCACCGATGGCGCTAACGACGACTGGAATGTGACTAGAGCTCCTGCTTCTGCTTCACCTTTCGTGCCTCCCGGAAGTGAGGAGAGACCCAGCGACGCGAGCAGTGCAAGCGGGAAACGGGAGCGAGATGTTGAGCAGCCGATCACTAACGGAAACGGTACATCACATGATGAGAACAACTCGAAGCGTCCCAAACTGGAGCCGCATGTGACGAGTGGCGTGGACAACCCGAAACCAATGCACAATGCGATACCCATGGATACGACTGTGGTACCTGACTCAGAAGCACCCGCTGGGAATACAAGCGGAGAGGTAGAGGACATCAAAGACGAGGAAGATGAAGGAATGCGTGTCGACTTTG
Organism: Sphaerulina musiva SO2202; assembly: GCF_000320565.1. Lineage (NCBI taxonomy): Eukaryota > Fungi > Ascomycota > Dothideomycetes > Mycosphaerellales > Mycosphaerellaceae > Sphaerulina > Sphaerulina musiva. Next base: position 1,898,980 of record NW_016017389.1, on the reverse strand, counting down.
GCAATAAGCAGGCTGAATCTGATATGGATGCTGCACAGACAGAATCAGAAGGCGTGAAATCAAGCCTAATGTCGACGGAGACTCCGCTACCTCAGTCTGGAGAAGATGATGGAGGCAGAACGAAAGCTCCATCAGTTCACGCCAAAGGCGACGATGCCGAAGGAAGCGAAGAGGGTGAAATATAAGAAGAATGGGCCTGCACTCCGTGTGGAAACCTCAGTGATTCACGCATATGGCTACTGAAGTATTCGAAGTTGCGAACGCTGTCATCGAGCGGAGAGGCGTGATTGCGAGTATCCCGTACTCAAGCGCAGACGCACTGCCACCTAAGTCAGCAGATGTTCACGCCAGCCCGATTCCGATCCCCATTCGCCCTAACGCGAATCTCCACCTGGACAGCCCGGAAAATAGGAAAGAGAAGGAGCAGTTCTCGGCCCTCCATCTCTAGCAGCGCGATTTGCAAGTAGTGCAAAGCGGAGTATCTGATGTGGTATGGCACAGCTGAGTAGTCCTACGTTTCACACAGGACTCTGAGCGGGAAAAGAATCTCTACGCCTGCTCGGAAAGAACAGGGGGAAAGATATTGTTTTTTTGGTTGTTGTATGAAGCGAAACAAGGCATTAAGCGACAGGAGTATGGGTATGGCAGAGGGGGGTTTTTCCCTACACCAACGTTCTGCGCAGCGCATTTTCAACGTCGTGTGTAGCAGCATTTTTGGAGAGGAGAATGGTGCATCCTTCTTTTCTGATTTTGATATTTTGTGGCTTTCTAGATACCCATGGCATGATGGCGTTTTCTTGAGAGAGCGAGAGAGATGAAGAAGAGAGAAAGAAGAGGAGTTACCGAGTTACAGGTATCAATGATGATTAGTCTTCCCAAAGTCCCCTTTCCTTTCTTTTCTCTCCTTTTCTTCTTTTCTCTCCTTTTCTTCCTTTCTCCCTTTCTCTCTCTCTCTCTCTCTCTCTCTCTCTCTCTCTCTCTCTCTCTCTCTCTCTCTCTCTCTAGTCTAATCCTGCTAGATAGATAGATACCTTATATAAGGTAGCTACCTTGATTTCTGTCTATTGAATGGTCTACTACCTACCTCCTATACCCGCAAAACCCGTGTGTATTTCTTTTTCCTTTCTTTTTCCTTTGTTTTTTCCTTTTTTTTTCCTTGTTGGTATTTGGGAGTTTCGTCGGTACCTACATACATACCTACATACCTACATACCTGGTAGGTACATATACTTCTCTCTATCTTGTAGGGATGCATGCCTTTAGTTACATGTACTTGACTTAGATACCTTAAGGTACCTAAGGTAAGATAAGGTACTTGTATCGATTGACATTCTGACAAGCCACAGGGAGAGGGGAGAGAGTTGGAAGAAGTTGATTGTGCCGAGGGAGAGAGAGGAGGGAGGGAGAGAAAAAGGGGCTTGAGGATAGATAGACAAGGTGGATAGGATATGAAGGATGCACTCTTTATCGATCATGTTGCAGTGATAATTATCATAACACACTTCATCCAATTGTTATTTGTTGAAAGAGGAGCTGAGTACTGGTTTTCAATCATCGTTGACCATCTGGTATACACCCCTTTGTGCCTCCATTCGATCCAGAATGCAGGATGCAAAGCACAAACTACAACGCCAAAACTCCACGCTTCCCATGTCAAAAGAACTTCTTCTTCTTCTTCGTCGTCCATCATACACTAACCACCCCGGGAGCCGAGTCTTTGCCCACAATTCACACAATACACGTGGTCCATTACTAACACTGTCACTACTTTCTCTGCTGCCTCGCCAACTCCTCTCTGACACTGCCACCACTGGCTCTCCACCACACATCACCACCCCATCGCAACAGCCTCTCGGCGGCAGAAACGGGTCCATCGACGGCAGGTCTCACATCCAAATAGAAGACCGGCTCACCCGTAGGTTCCGGGGGACCAGAATAATAATCAATCACATATCTCACCTCCTTCTCTCCGCCTTGCTTGGGTTTCCGCCTGACGAACCAATCATGGCGATCGAAAGGCGGGTTGTCTGGGAACTGCTCGGGCCACACTTTGGCCATGAAATTCAACATTCTCGCTTTGGGCGTCATATCTCCTGGTCGACCCTCGAATCGGATGAGTTCTGGTTCATGGGTGAGGAGTTCTGCTTCCCTCCCTCGCACCTTCAACGCCTCCAAACGTGCATGCCTCTCGTATCCTTCCTCTCCTTTGACACAATACTTCCACGCTTCTGCGAGACCAGAGCTGAATCGACCTTCCCAACCTCTGATTTCTTCCCACGCGCCTTCGTTTAAGAAATTGTGCACGGCAACCATGGATTCGACGTGTTCGGCGGGCGTGTCAGTGTAGCCTTTGCGGAGCATGGCGTTGTACATTTGCTGAGGGGAAGGGTATTCCCAGTGACCTTGGCCATCGCCGCGGGGAATAGTGGAGGCTTCGCGATCGAGGGGAAGGGCGATGGACTGTTCGGCGTGTTCGCGGGTGTTGGCGAGATTAGAGGGCATGTAGTTGAGAGGGTTGAGCTTGGAGATGTAGGAGGGTGTCGGGCTCGGTGGAGGAGGTTCCGCAGATGTGGATGGGTTCATGGAAGCAGGTGTCGCCGATGCGCTGGAGTGTTTGACCGGACAGGCGCTGGGGCGATCGCTGGGAGGTGGCGGTGTTGGCGACGATTTCGAGGCGAGTTTGTTGTGCATGGGACATGATGGCTGGATGAATGGGTGGACATATTAGCCTCGTAGTTGGTGTATACCAGCTATGTATCAGAGCCTAGACCTTACTGGAGGTTGCGCATCTAATCGGGATGGCAGAGGATGAGGAGCTGAGGGTAGCGCTGGTGTCGCATCTGCCCAGAACCAGCCCATGTTGACGGTATATCAGTGGTCGAAGCTGTGTGTTGGTGTTATTGTGGTGTGTGTGTATGCGTGTGTGAGAATGGAAGAGTGAAATAAATGTATACAGAGTCTGGTGGCGTGGAAGGGAACTTATTGGAGAATCTTTCCCTGAAGTGGACAATCTGCCTCTAGGGCCACTTCCCATGATGGCGTCGATGTTTGCATGTGTCAGCACGAGGCAAAGAGCTCGCAGGCGTCACCCACCCCCCGGTTTCTTCCGAACTACATCCTGCTAAGTATCTCAGTATTCTACAAGGAGGAGCACAACAAAAGATGCAAGTGAAAAAAGTAATGCATGTGGTGTCTGGAAAATCATCATCATCATCATCAACGCCTTTTGTGGTATCATTGTAACAAGCTCGTTTCTACTCTACATCCATGTGTAAAGCATGGTCCATGACTCCAAGCTGAACATCGAAGCGCATCCATTTGCATGAATGGATCGCTTGCTCGCTCCCAGTGTGCAGTGTCCTGACCTCTCTCAATGTCTGCTCTAGACAGAGACCTTGTGCTGCTGGACCAGACTCTCGCCAGCCTCCTCCTTGGCGTTGCCGTACTTCTTGATACGGATGGCATTGACCATGATGAAGCCGGTGGTGTCGCATGGTGCAAAGTCGCCAATCTCGTCCATGGAGCTCTCGCTGGCGTCGTACAGCTTCTCCGTGTCGGACCAGCGGCCGACGCAGCTGAACATGCCCTTGAATACACGGCAGCGCACGCTACCATTGACCTTCTTCTGCGACGACACGATGCTGTCCTCGAGGAACTCGCGCTCGGGAGAGAAGTACAGGCCGTTGTAGAGGATCTTGGCGTAGTGGAAGGTGACGAACTGGTCACGCAGAGCACGCACCTCGCGGTCCATGACAAGACCCTCGAGGTCGACGTGGGCACCTCGCAGCATAGTCAGACCAGGAGTCTCGTAGCAGCCTCGGGACTTGAGACCAATGAAGCGGTTCTCAACAATGTCGATACGGCCCACACCGTGCTTGCGGGCAATCGCATTGGCAGTGAGAAAGAGCTCGACGGGGTCGGTCACGCTCTTCTTGCCGTCCTCGTACTCTAGCTTCACGGGCAGACCTTTCTCAAAGGTCAAGGTGAAGTCCTCGGGGCTGTCGGGTGCCTTGGTGGGGTCAGCGGTGAGCTTCCACATGTCTGCAGGAGCCTCGGTGTTAGGGTCCTCTAAGATGCCAGCTTCGTAGCTGCAGTGTGCCAGGTTCTCGTCCATGCTCCATGGCTTGCTCTTTGTGCTAGTGACGGGAATGCCCTTCTCTGCGGCGTAGTCGAGCAGATCCTGACGACCCTTGAAGCGCTCGTAGAAGACGGGGTCACGCCATGGAGCAATGACCTTGATGGTGGGCTGGAGAGCGTAGAAGGCGAGTTCGAAGCGGACTTGGTCGTTGCCCTTGCCAGTGCAGCCGTGGGAGACGGCGAAGCAGCCCTCCTTTTGGGCGACTGCCACCTGCGCACGAGCAATGACGGGACGAGCGAGCGACGTTCCGAGAAGGTAGACGTTCTCGTAGATGGCATTGCACGCAATGGCGGGGAAGCAGAGCTCCTCGACAAACTGAATCGCCAATCATGTCAGTGTGTGTGTGTGACTTTTTTTTGGTTTCCCGCCATTCTGCGGTCATATCTCTGGTCTCTTACCTCGCGGCGAATGTCTTCCACGTAGCACTTGGTCGCACCAATCTTGAGTGCCTTTTCCTTTGCAGCCTCAAAGTCCTCCTCCTGGCCCACGTCGGCCATGAAGCAGATCACCTCATAGTCTTGGTCCTGTGCCCACTGTTAGCTTGGACTTGTGAATGACACCACCTTGCAGCAGCAGCCAGCCTTTTCGCTGCTCCATGGTGATGGTGATGTCTGGCTAGATGGACTCACCAACAGGTACTTGAGGATGCAGCTGGTGTCCAGACCGCCAGAGTAGGCCAGACAGACCTTGCCCTTGCTCATGTTTGCTGTGTGGAAAGGGTAGGGAGTGATGGCTGCTAGGTGGTGCAAGAGAGAGAGGTGGGTGGTGGGTGGTGGTAAGTGGATGGTGGTAGTGAGTGAGAGTGACGAGAGTGAGAGCGAGTTCAGTGTGAGAGAGTTTTCTGTAAAACAACTTTTTCGCAAGCTCACCTGCAGGATGGTGACCCATGGTGATCCGTCTGATAAGCCTTATCGTGCATGTAGCGCACCATTGGCACCTCCGATCCCTCCGAGAGCTGGAGGAGTCCTGCTCTCTCCATCTTTCACTCTTCCATCAACCTCAAGTCCACTGTACTCTGCTTGTTCTCACAGGACTCTGCACTCTCCCGGCTCCAGACTTCTTGCAAGAACTCATCACAGGCGTCCTGAGCGTGAAGGCCATCGCGCAGAATGCGAATGGGTGTCGAATGACCATGTTAATCCTGGATGTCTTAGTACTAGGATGGCTTGAATCGCCCTGTGCCGAATACCAGCACCACGCGAGGCCCTTCAAAAACTTGGATCCTGGAGAGCAGCTCCTCGGACGTGTCGCATGTCAATGGGCTGAAGACATTCGAAAACATCTCGCATGCTGGAAAGCACAGCTTGACTCGGAGATGTGGTCTCGTCCGATGGGAGACTGGCCCAGGCGGCGTCGTGATGGCTATAGAACTACGCTTAGCCTCGGCCTTTGCATTGCCCTCGCTGTCCGAGAGGGCTGTCTAATCAGGCCTGTCTATTGAGCTGCCAGCGACAGCAATGTCACTCCTATTGGCCTCCTGGCTGTTCCCACACGCTGTATCAACACGATTCGGCACGCTGTCGTGCTGGGCTCTCCCCGTATCACGCCGCTTTGGCAGCTGCAGATCTCCCGAACATTGTCCTGTAGGTTGAAAGTGGTTCGTGAGAGGCTCAGGCATGCTGTCGAGCGGTGTTGGAGGAAGTCATCGATGTTTGCTGAAGAACAAAGCTCTTCCTGGGACTTGGTATCCTCTTCCCCACGGCCTCTATTGTTGTTTGAGGGGCGATGGTCTGCACAGTAGATGCACTCTGCATAGTGTATCCTTGAGTCCGTGGTTCTACGCACGAATTGATGACCATCAGACATTGTCGTTATCCGACCAGGCTGATGAACACTGTCCTACAGTGCCTTGGATATAAGGTATGCCAGCTGCAGTCTGCTGAACCGCCTTGTGGTTACAAGAGATGCCTTCGCATACCTAAACTACTGTATATGTTGGTGGACGACTTTCTCGCTCGATTTGAATGACAACTACCTAAGATTGATTGTCACTGGCCAAGGTGTGCTGCTTGTAACAGTACAGGTACCTGTACACATACTGTATATAGCTGTCACATGCAATTTCCTTCTGTAGTAATGTGGAGCCCCTGTGATTGCGTCGATATCCCGTACCCTTAGCACTGTATAACAACAACTCTTTTTGTCCTGATCTTCAATTCTTCATCGACAGTCTTCTCAGTCAATCACAATTACACCGTTATTCACCTACATCCGCATCTTCCGCAAGCAGTAATCGTGTTTGACACATATATGTACATACATGTACTTAATATATACCAGAAAGGGATTAATTCGACAGGCTAGTACATATAACTGCCCGGTTCAAGGGCCGAGGCATGACGTCGTCTCTTGATCAGACTTAACAATTGATGTATTCAGGTACATTTCAGGTACATCCGGACATGACAAGTTGTTCCAGTGTTTAACTTGTTCATGTGGTCGCGCCTTTTGTTTTTCCACTCTTATCGTCGGATAATGGCCGAAGCCATTCCCGCCCAGGCAGGCAACGCAAGCCACCACGACACGACACCCTCCTAGCCCTAGGAGGTAGCCTCTGCCTCCGCCTCCTATAGCGGTAGGCGGTAGGCGGTAGGCGGTAGGTATTTCTAATCCATCTCACTAGTCCTCTTGTTGAAACCGACGGCAAGGGACAGTCTACCTCGTTTCCTTCTCTCTCTCTCCTCTCAACATACTTACCATACCTATTCCCTATTATCTCCTACCTGACCTGACCCTACATCCATCTCCCTCCTCCTCCTCTCCCTCTCCCTCCCTCCCTCTCCGCTCTCTCTCCGAAACTAGGTACACTCCGATCGGTCTTCAAGGACAGGACCAGACGTAGACACCACCCATCGCCCACAATGGACTCCCCGTGGGGTCTCGTCAAGCTCATCGCTCCCCAAATCCCGGGTCTATCATATGCTGCAGCCCAACACACCCTCGGCCTCAGCCCGACGGCAAAGTCCTGGGATTTGCGAACGGAAATTACGGTCAAAGTGCTCAAGGACATGATGAGTGGAGGGAGTGGCGGCAAGAGGAAGGCTCCGTCAATCCTAAAGGTGCAGAAGCAGACTATCAAAGAGCCAGGCAAGAAGGGCAAAACTTGGATTGCAGACGCCACAATTCCTCCGCCACCCCAGAGCGATGAGGATGGTAGCGATGTCTTAGGTCTGAGGGATATCGTGTTCAAAGCTATTGACGATATGGCGCCCAACAAGGAGGCGCTGAGATATACCAAGCCAGATCTGGGGGATCTCGAAGTCGAGTGGACAGGCTACAGACCTAATGCGAGCAACGATGAACCCCTACCGAACGTCAGTGAAGAGGAGAAATACAAGCGTCTCATGGCCGAACCAACTCGCACGAGCGAAGCCACGATTCTCTATCTTCACGGCGGAGCATACTATCTATGTGATCCCCGCACACACCGAGCCCTCACATCCCGCCTCGCCAAGGAGTCCCACGGTCGCGTCTGCTCTGTCCGCTACCGTCTCGCCCCTCAAACCGCCTTCCCGGGGCAGCTACTCGATGCCTTTCAAGTATATCTCTCTCTCCTCTACCCACCGCCCGGCTCCATGCACGAAGCCGTGCCGGCCGAAAACATTATCCTCGCAGGCGACTCAGCAGGCGGGAATCTCAGCTTTGCCCTGCTTCAACTCATCCTGCAACTACATCGCACTTCCCAAGGAGTTCCTCTTGTCCGTTTCTATGGAAAAGATGTCCACGTTCCCATTCCCGCAGGTGCCTCGGCAAACTCGGGCTGGTTCGATATCTCCCGTTCCATGCCCAGCATCAAAACCAACGGTAAATACGACTACCTCCCGCCCGCCAACCACGACGACGCCATCTCCATATTTCCTCAAGACTCCGTCTGGCCCACCGACCCTCCCAGAGGCGACATATTCTGTGACTTGAGTCTCCTCGACCATCCCCTCGTATCGGTAGTCCTCGCTTCCGACTGGACCAATTCTCCTCCCCTGTGGATGTGCTGTGGCGATGAGTTGCTCGCAGACGAAGACGTCGTGGTAGCGACACGAGCTGCGAATCAGAATGTCAAAGTCACTTTCGAGTGGTACGAAGCAATGCCCCATTGTTTCGCCATGTTGTTACCCCATCTTGCGAATAGCAAGAGATGTTTAGCCAGCTGGGGCCAGTTTGCTCAGAAATGTACGGTTCAGACCGAGGGGGAGGCTCTACAGACCTGTGGAGTGAGGATCGCTGCCAAGAGTGGAAAGGAAGACGTGGTCGATGTGTATGGTTTGAAGGCGGTGCAGTCGGAAGAGGTGACGAGACTTGTAAAAGAGGCGAAAGATTTGAGATTGAAAGGGTGGGAGAAGGAGGGGAAAGGGATGCCGAAGCCTGCATTGTAGACGGATGAAACCTGGTCTGATCGAGAAATGGGAGGAGTGAAGGAATGAGGAACTGCGAATTTATCAAAGATACCCCCTTTTCTAATATCACTTTGTACATGCTTCTTATATGGCAGACGAACGGCGTTCACTTTTTTCGATCTCAAGTACTTTGGTAACCATGTCAAAGCATAGATACCTATGTGCGTGGTGGCAGTCCCCTAGAAGAAGTGGCAGCCGAATTTCAAATGCTTCAGGTAAAGAAAGGCCCGTGCTCTGTTGTCTCCTTGTTCAAAGTACCGTACGTACCAGGTACAGGTTGGTAATGTATTGGAATCACAGATACCGTACATAGGTATCCTTATACGTATATAAATTCAGTTTCTGTGTTTGACGAAAACGCCATTGAAATCTTACCTACATAGTTGTAGTATATTTCCTTATCCAGTTCAACTACCTACTCGATCGATTTGATATCAGGTAAGGTCAGGTACGGTAGTGATGGATATTCATGCAGCACCCAAGTTCATTCACCCATCCACTCATTCCTACCTACCTACCTAGCCAAGCACATACACATACATATCACATCATCCAACCATCAAATTTCCATCCATGAAACCACACCCACCCAACAATTTTCTTCTGCGTCATCTGCACTTCGGTAGTCTCTCCAACCACCACAATCTACTACTGTTGTCGTCCCCGACTCGTCCCATCCTCATCAGGCCCAGGCAACCCCTCTTCATCTCCCGGCTCGGTATAAGATCCTTGATCCTTTGCTGCTCCACGAGTTCTCGATTCGAGAATGTTGGTTTTGTCGATGTCGAGATCGTCTTTTGCTGTTGTTGGGAGAGGTGAGTGAGTGTGTGAGAGGAAGAGAAGGGAGAGAGGGAGAGAGGGAGAGAAGGGAGAGAAGGAGAGAGAGATAAAACATACCTAATTGAGCATCCGAATCGGCGGTGCTTTCGTCCGTGTATCCTCCTTCTTCAGTAGCGGCTGCTGCTGCTGTGTCATCTTTGACGACGGGGACGTTGTATTCGTTTTGGCCGGGACGGTTGACGTAGGAATTATCCTGGACGTCACCTGCGGGAGCGTCGGTGGAAGACATGTTGTATTTTTTTCCTTTGTTTTTTTTTAAAGGGTGCTTGAGTTGGTGATGTTGTAGTAGTGGCTGCTGTTCGAGCAGGAAGAAGGGGTTTTCTTTTGCGTTTGAGTGATATGGAGGAAAAAGATGCGAAAGCTGCAGAAGACTCCGAGTATGTATAACAATATACTTATATATAAATACAATACCTACCTACTGTCTTGACCTCAGTCAGGTCAGTCATGTCATGAGAGCTTCTACTCACTTTACGTCACTACTGCCGACTCCTCATCACGCTTACCTCCTAGGTATTCGAGGTAGTGCTATTCAGGTCCAGATCAGCTGCCGGCAGAGCATGCTTGTCACACTGACATCAGGAGTAGTGACAACGATTGCGCAGTGCAGCGTGACTAAGGTAGCAGCGAAGATGTGTGGAATCTCGATATCAGGGACGGAGATGGGATCTCGCTTGCTAATGTTCCACTGTTTACACATTCTGGTCAGCCTTGGGAACCAGCTACTGGCTTTTATATCTGGCTTAATCGCGAGTACCTAGAGAGCGTGTCAGCGCGTATGACTGCATTGCAATGAAGAAAGACAAGCAATGATGTCTGCTAAGAAGTGAGAGGAGGGATGTGCAATCTCCAACGAAGCGTCAATGACTTGATTAAACTAGACTAGTGCAGAAGACCAGAGTTTGATAGTGCAAGTAGCGTGCCTCTATCGATTCTAGCGAGATCCTTCTACAGAACCATCTCATAGATCTGGAACTCAATGCAAGCACTAACGTTTTCAGTGTCGTGTTGTTTTCGTGGCGTGTCGACTATAATATGATTCGTACTCCTGAGCCGCCCAGTACGTAGTTATGACAACGCCATTGTTGCGTTGATTGTGCTTGCTGTCAAGAGGCTGGTGTCATGAGTATGCCTGAGCATTGCACGCAACGCCCGTTGCTGCGAGGGCCCGGAATTTGTACAGTATAAAAAGGGTATCATGGCATTGAGCCGCAAAGCACAGAATCTCTGCGTAGCATGCTGGCTGAATAAAGATTTGCAGTAGGACCGGACATGACGTGCCCGATGCAAGCTCGATGGATGTATAGCGAACGACGCAGAGCCTTTAGCGCAATGGTGTGGCGAGCATAGCGCAAAGGACGAGCACAGTCTCGATGGTCGAACAAAAAGAATTGAGCCGGTTCCTGCTTCCACATCATGGAAGGGAGCAATCGCCTGCAAGACGAGAACGGCAACGCAGTGAGCTCAGGCGTCTTCACTAGCAGCCTTCTTGGCCTTGCCCTTGCGTGCCTTCACAGCAGCTTTCTTCTTGGGCGCAGGCTCGGGCTCGTCGGCAGGATCTTCGCCAGCGTCGCTGGATGGCTCGACCTGCGCAGCAGATTTGGCCTTGCGTGGCTTTGCAGCAGCTTTCTTCTTGGGCACAGGCTCGGGCTCGTCGGCAGAACCTTCGCCAGCGTCGCTGGATGGCTCGACCTGCGCAGCAGCTTTGGCCTTGCGTGGCTTCGCAGCAGTCTTCTTCTTGGGCACAGGCTCGGGCTCCTCGGCAGAATCATCACGCACGTCGCTCGATGGCTCGGCCTTTGCAGCAGACTTGGGCTTTCTACCTCTGGACTTCTTGGGTGCAGCTGCCTCGACATCGTCTACGCCCGAGTCTTCAGCCTTGACCTGCTTGGCGGCGGCGGCGGCCTTCTTCTTGGTAGTCTTCTTCGGTGGGGATGGTTTGGCAGAGTCCTCGGCGGAGTCTTCTGATTTGACCTCTTTGGCTGGTGCCTTCTTTCTGGTCGTCTTCTTCACCGGCACAGCCTCATCGTCTGCGGCACTGGCCTTCTTGGCGCGAGACTTTTTGGGCGCAGGCTTCTCATCGGCTTCGTCTTCATCTTCATTTTCTTCCTGCTTACGGGAACGCTTCTTGGAGGGCTTCTCCTCCTCAGCGTCCTCATTTGCCTACTTCAGGTTAGCATGGGTGGCATAATCGAAGTGAAAGTGCGAGTGCCGACCTTGTCTCTTCTCTTCTGCTCTGCCTTGGAGATAAACATGCCCTGTTTGGGGTTATTCGGATTGTAGCGGTTCATCTCCACGTCCTGAGAAGAGTGTCAGTGCTGAAGGTCATGATGATCGAGATGTAGCGCTCCTTACGCCGTTCCAATCGTCATCGTCGACATGACATTCCTCCAGTGCGGTCTTCACCTTCTCCTTGGCGTCATCTGGCAGCTCCTCATAGCCGTCGACGAGCTCGAGGTCTTCATTGGCGGTCTCCCACCAGTTGTGCAAGACAGTGGGCGTCACGCATCCCCTGCGTTCGGTTAGTGATGAAGAACAATGCATAGGTCGCGCACAGCAGTAATCCGCACCAGTGACGCCACTTCCAGCTCTGGTGCTCGTGGATCGTCACCAGAACTCCTTGACGCAGTTCGCCTTTGGCAATCTTGCTCTCCTTGTTCTTGCACGCGGTATTCGAGCAGCCTGCACGGCCGCTGACAGCGACCTCTGTGGTAGTATGAGTGAGATTTGTGTCCATTGGAGACGGGGGAGGGAGGTGTTGACTTTACCAACGCGGTAGCTGCTCATGTTGACGATTCTCGTTGCGACTGGTTCGCGTTCGCGTGTCTGGACGCGTCTCAATGAGGAGGAGAGTGTGTAGGAGAGTGGTATGTGACGACGTGAAGATGGGTAGGAGGGTCACCCCAGGACGGTGTGGTATGGTACGGTATGGTATGGAACGAGTGTGTACACCTGGTATACAGGTATGGAGGAGGATGTGTGAGGTTGAGGTACCTGTAGCTTCCATTGTGTGGTGAAGTGTTTAGTGTTGTATGGACAAGTCGGAGTGCCAAGACTCAGATCTGCAGCAGGGATCGCGTCCATCGCGTCGGGGACGTCATGACACTTTTGCACTTTCTCTTTCTCTTCCTCTCCATTCTTCCTCTTCCTCTCCCTCTCAACATCACCAACAACAACCATATCCTCACGACATCCTCATGTACATATTCCTGCTCCTGCGCCAATGAGAACATGGAGGGTCTATAGAGCACAGTCGATTGCACCGCGGGGACTCCCACCATGGACCGCACGCTCCGCCACGGGCCATGGGAGGCCGCTGTCGACAACATCGGGCGACATACCTCCAGCACAGGACAGCATCCCAGCCAGGAAGCTGAGATCGCCATTGGAAAGACGATATCCGGTCTTTGAGAGATTCTCCCATGTTCCAAGCGATGCTGCTGCCTGGACGGCCCTACTGGATGGTGCATTGCCGCCACATCTCCGCAGCGCCAATGTCACGCCTCCTGCATTGCCATTGAGTGCTGTGGATGTTGCGCAAATATTGCTGGCTGCTCAGTATCCTTGGAAGGGGGGGCATGAGCCAATGGACCTCCTGTACCACCTCGGTATCGAACAGGGTCGATGGAGTGCTGTAGTGTGGTTGATCAAGAAGTTGGTGGATAAGTTTCCCGCTCGCCATGCCGAGGAGTCCAGACTAGCGAGAGTGGGCAGCATTTGGCAAAAAGTGCCAGATCTGTACGAGGCCAGCAGACAGCCTCTGCAATTCGAGGTCGAGGACATGGGATCAGCAACAAATTCCACGCCATCACGATCCTTGGACGACTTACTGGATGGATTACACCCGGTGCACAAAAATCGCGAAGAATCCTTACGTCATGATGCTCTTGGACAAGTCTGGCGCACCTTAGGCGCGATGGTCAAGGCATGTGTCGGAGGGGAGACGAAGCCTGAAGTGTTGGAAATTATAGCATATCTGCATCACCGCGAAGTCATGCCCTTGGCCATTTATCAGGCCGAGCCCAATTCAGACAGCTCTGCAATCCAGCAGCCACCACTGATTCCCTTTCTGTCCTCTCGCATCTTGACCTCGCTCTCAGATGCTGCGTGGCGCGCCCACGAAAAGCTCGTCGTAGATGAAGCACGTGCGAATGGTAGTCAGTATGCTACGTTCCGACCAGAGATACCCGGCAGCGTCTTTCGAGTCCACGTCGCTGGTCTACGCGCTGAGGTATGGATGGAGCTGATTCTCTGGTCGTGCCTGTACGGTGGTTGGATTCGGCAAGGTATGGAGGTACTTCGTTCATTAGTCACGGATAAGACACACCGATGGGCCCCTTTATCATGGACAGACTATCAAAAGTCACTGCCGTCCAACTATGGGACAGAACCTCGAGATTGGAGGTCCTGGGAGTTCCTCTTCAAGACCAAGTCCGCGACGTCGATGGACGACGCACACGCCCCCATCCAATCTGTGGAGCGCACCATTAGCGGAGAAGTTGTCAATGCCTATATCGATGCCGTGTCGTGCACAGTCAATGTCGGCGTAGGTGCACGAGGCGTCAATGTCGAAGATGTGTTGGATGCGCTCCATGACTTCAAGAAGTTCTTGAAATGGCATAAGCAAAGCCTTAGCTTCGGCACATGGAATTCGTTGATGCTCCGCATTCTTGATACCAACAGTATTACGCCCGAACACGACAGTGGGAATGCGCGCAAGGTGGTAGCCATGTCAGATGGGTTCGGAGATGGCCTGTACGATGCCAATACCCAGCATATGCCAGCCTATGTCCAAGATGGCAGCATGGCGATGCAAGGTGTTCTCCACCGAGCACTGTACGGCCAGGTCGCCGCCGGCAGTTTCGAAGGTGCTCTTGCAGTGTTCAAGCAAATCCAGCATCGCGCAGATGTAGACAAGATCAAGTCAGTGGCGAGCTTCTTTGGGCAAGGTTCTCGTATGAGACGCAGCGCGAAGACGTCCCTGTTCCAAACACTAGATCGACAAGACATGTTTACAAGCAATGTTTCCAGCGTCGATTATCCTGCTTTCGAGGTGCAGATTCCGCCCACTGTGCTGGCACGTTTCCTGGACCAAGTGACCCAAGCAAACGCCTTTGAATTCGGCCGCTGGCTACTTCACAAGGCCGATGTTGATGGGCCCGTCATACGACCCACTGCCTATAATGATACGCACCTCCAGCCTGCTCTGATACGCTTTGCTGCTGCCAGTAACGACGAAGCTCTTCTTACAAAGTTCAAGGACAGCCAGTTAGGAAGAGAGTCATTGAGATCAGTCTTCGACAGTCTAGTACAGCGGCGTCAATGGGACGACGCAAGACAAGTGTTGGAACATCTTGCCAGCACGCCAGGGCCCAAGTTTCGCAACGCCAACCTTGCTAATCTGGTGCGCACAATGCTTCTTCAGGTGCCTGCGGCCGATGAGGATAACACGGCAAGCAAACAGCACTTGGAACGCGCAAAGGTCCTTCTGGCTGATATGGTGTCCCTCAAGTTTGAGCCACGCAAACAAGCATCTCCAGATAGGCGTGTCGTGATACAGTCGTTGCTCACTGTTCTGGCAGCTGTCGACTCCACGTGGTTCCACTTCGCATACGGCCTGCGTATAGTGCGAGCTGCGCACCACAAGTTTCGCATGCTGCCAACGGATTTCAACATTATATTAGAAGGCGTGGTCACAACGAAAGGCAGTGCCGCTGGACGTCATCTGCTTGGGATATTTTGGCCGCACTCTGCACGTAGTACATACGATGCACCTATCAAGATGGTAGGGGACAAGGAAATGCAGAAGCGTATGCCTCGTGCTCGACCGGAGATTTTGAACAGCATCCAGCGCCAGCGAATAGTCGTCGCGCCGAGAGATCAACCGGATCTGTACCAGCTCGTGGTGTATGGAGCAATGATCCCAAACACCAACACGATTCTCATCATTCTTCGTAGAGCATTAGAGGAGACCCAGACGTCGCCCGGAATCGCTGCGTCGACATTCCAGCCGAACACAGTCTCTACACATGAACCGGACATCGCTGCTAATGATACGATTGATATGTCACCACGTGGAATAGTCGCATGGGCTGTGCGGCGACTGGCTGAGCTGCCGTATGTGGAAGGAAGCATTATCGAGGAGCTTGAGCAGACCCTGACTGAGTTGGGTATGGACGAGCTACGAGCTGATCTACCCAAGATTTGTGAGGTAGTGGAGACAGAGCTTGACATGGAAATCTTCTGAGCTCGATCCTTTGCCGTAGCGAATTGCGAGGGCGATACCTTGGTAACGGGAAGGGGATGACGGATTGACCCATGAATGCCATTTGAATGTCTGAGAAACGGGCAGTGATGAAGCCAGAGTCAGCATTTCTGTGGTGTATACAGCTGGTATGGCACAGAATAACGTGTACAGCGCGCCCACTTGTACAAATGAATTTTGCAGCAGGCTTCAATGAACAATCACACATCCATTCCGTGATATCCGTGTTGCGACCTTGGACTATCTGACACTCACTCCACATGTTCGTACAGATAGATAGCGTGCGCTCTCGCTTGCGACTTATAACATGTAGTTGACACAACAATGTGCACATGCACCTGCCATCATCGTGTCATGACCATCAATAAATCCAAAGACAGCTTGCACGAGGACACCAATGTTCGTCCAAGACATTCCCTCAAGGCAAAGTCGTAGATAATGGCGAGGCAAAGTATGGGCGACGAGGGGCCTGTAAGAGAAATAATGGGCAGTCATTGGGAAACTCTCGGAGGCTAGGTGTTATGGAAGTGAAAATTCGTCGCATTCGCCAACTCAAACCCACCATTCCACGGCGGTGAGTCAAAGCTACCTGCGACAGCCGCGAAGAACACAGAAAGATACCATTCCCAGTCTACCGTCACGATTCGGGCAAGCCAACTCAACCCTCTGGGAAGAGTCGAAGCCGCAGACTCGAATCATGAGGTCAGTCGCCCTCTATCTCTGTGCGAATCATTACATGGTCCTGTTTGCCAGCCCAATATCCTAGTATTCGAACGCCATGCAGAAAAAGCCGCAGTGTATCTATCCTCTGGCCTGTGAATCGTGCAAAACGTCATTTCATGCTCCGTTAACCATCTCCGCTTCATCAGCCACAGCAGTGATGATGCTGAATTGACCGCCTGAAGTAGCACCGTTGAGCTTCGTGTCTCGCACAGCAGTGTTGTCAATCAGTGTAGCGACAGTTACATCATCGTCTGTGCCTTGACCCGTCTGGTAATTGGCGGAAAATCCCCATGACCACGCCTTTCCTTGTTGCGTAATGACAATGTTGTGATCCGAGGATGCGGTGACGTGGGATACAGGTCCATCAATGGCGTTGACCTTTTGTGGTACTGCGAGGATACGAGGTCGGCCAGCCTCGTCCTTGATGGTTGACCCTTCGGGAAGCTTGGCAATATCCTCTGCGGATATGCCAGTTTGTGCGCCATCGATACGTCCCCAGACGAGACAATCACCCTCTTCCGTCGCAGCGATACTGTGGTGACCACCTCCTTTGATGGTGATGATCTTCTTGCCTTTGAGCGCGGTGACGACCTTTGGATTCATGATGACAGCATCGTCTTGTCCAGCGTTGTCCATGATGCCAGTTTCGCCAAAGTTGTTCAAGCCCCAAGCATAGATGTCTCCATTCTTGGAGATTGCGAAGCTGTGGTACGCGCCAGTCTGAATCGATGTGATGACCTTTTTGGCTCCCTTGGGCAGACCAAACTCGCGAGGGAATAGTGCTTCACTCTTGGTACGCTCGACAATGCGACGGCCGAGCTGATTCTGCTGACCAGATCCCCAAGCAAACACCGCGCCTTTACTGTCCAGCGCCAGTGCGTGGTTGGCGCCTGCTTTGATACTCTTGATGTTCTTCAAGCCAGGTACGAGAACGGGACGAGTTGCGACCTTCACCTCCTGAGTGAAGCCGAAGATTCCGTCGTTGCTGCGGAATGTGCCCCATCCGTAGACCTTACCATCATCAGTCAGGACGAACGATGTCGAGTCTCCTGCGGCGACCTCCACAAATCGCGTGCCCTCTGCGACCTCAGTTTGTGACCAGTCCACCTCGGCAGGAAGCGCCTCTTTTGGATTGAGACCATTATCATCGCCGCTATCTGATTCGCTATCCGAACCAGCTGCATCCATCTCTTTCAATCCGCCATCCCACGTGGTGTCTCTTCCCAGCGTCCCTTGATCGTTCACTCCCCAAGTCAAGATCTTGTTGTCGTGTGTAAGTGCGATGACATGCATACCACCAGCCTCAATTTGCACCACGCCTACTTTGCCCGCAGACAATTCTGGGTTGAGACGCGGTCGCTTCACATCAACGCTCTTCTTCGCCGTACCCAGCCCAAGCTCGCCAGCAGTTCCCTCTCCAAACACGTACACATTCAGCTTCTGTGTCGGGGCTTCGTTGAGAACTGGTCCCTTCGTGAGAAGCTTGACCTTCTTTGCTGGCGCAGCGGTCGTCTCGTCGGCCGTCTTGCGTTTGCGGGAGGTCTTTACAGGAGCGGGGGAAGTCGCTGCAGCATCGTCCTTGGCCTTCTTGGTAGTAGTCTTTTTCGTTGCAGCTAGAGCAGAATGTTAGCAATTGCGCTTATCGATAGAGCAGGGCCGAAAAGACTTGAAAAGACGCGTCGACTTGGCTGATCTCCAGCGCGCAAATCTTGACGCGTCATCTTCTTAATCTTGATCATGACTGAGAAAGCACAGGACATACTCTTTGCCTTTGTAGCAGCCTTCTTTGGCGCGGCTTCATCGTCAGCATCCACCACCTTCTTTGGTCGGCCCTTTGCAGCACCATTGGTCTTCGCCGCGGCAGTCTTCGCAGCTGCTGTCTTGGGCGCGGGTTTTGTGAGCTTGACCTTGGTATTGGCCTTGGGTTTGACAGCGTCATCAGCAGTAGCGGCGGCTTCTTTTGTGGCAGTGTTGCGCCCGGATTTGCGGTTCGCAGGCATGGCTGCGGCGGCAGGTTCTTCTGAAGCCGGCTTCTTGGTCTTGATATACTTGATTTGGGCCACTGTTGCGCGCGTCAGTCAATGGTGCTGTTTGATGGGTGGTGGGTGCAGTTCACTTGTGATGGAGAAGTCGGTGGTCGAGGAATGTATTTGCGCTGCTGCGGATACGACACGTACTGGTGTCACCGGGATCGCGTGTTGGTGGTTCGCGCGTTAAGCGTCGTCTGATGCGAGTCACTGTACAGCGCGCCGAGTTAGCTGCAGTACCGTATGGTACAAGCTCAGCGTGATTTCGTGGTGGTGGTGATGGCAAAAGTGCGGTAGTGAGAAGAAGATTGCAGGTGGAGGAAGAATGGAAGAGTGGAAGCAGAAGCTCGCGTCTCGCCAAGAGTCGTCAGCAAGGATGACCGACCACAGCTTCGGAGTTTGACGGATATATTCACGGGGTGCTACTCCCACATCATCACACTCGTCATAAACGTCGCATACACCATCACTCGCTCTACCTATACATGTACATGTAGCTACTTTGTAAGAGGCAGACAGTCCTCGGCAGTCGATAGAAGTAAATGAGTGTCCCCTGAGAGCCCAGGTATTATCTGCAGTCAAGTCTCTTCGTAGGTATCGAGGTACATGTACTCAGCGACAGAGCGTTGGTATAGCATTCCGAAAAAGACCTATATCCCGCATCTTCACATCCCCATTCTCACATTACTTTACACCTTCCTCGAACCAGACGACACCGAACTCAAGGGTCTATATACTTCCTCGCCAACCTTGTTCACATCAATGACAAGTAAACAAGCAAAGGCGTGGTAGTGTAGTGGTCAACACGTCGGTTCCCCAGAACGGGCTCCAGACGAGCACCTGACGAGGTTACTATCAAGTAAACCACGTTAGAAGTGTGTTTGAGTCGAAGAGTATTGCTGAGAATCCGAAGGCACGAGTTCGAATCTTGTCCGCGCCAGCAAAAATATCATATTGTTTTTCTTTTTAGTGTTCTGATATTGGTGCCGGGAGTAGGATGCAGCCTTTGCAGAGATGAAATTAAGCCGGGTGGAGATATCAGTTATTATGTCTTCGAGAGTGGGATACATGTCTCTTTTGGTAGACGAGGTCACGTCTTTTCTCAGGAGATACGGACTCTCAGCTTCTTTGGTTCCGATGCTAAAGGCTGATGACTGAAGCGTAAGAACATGAGAGTGAGTCGACGCCGTAGCTAGACGAGTAGAGGACTAACACCCGGCCCTGCTTGTATGTTCAGTACTAAAGGACTGCAGATGGTCGATCATAGCGATCACGAGCTGAGCCGAGCTTCCTAGAAGCATTTCCACAGGCTATACCGGAACTGTAGGGTATAATCAGCTCTTCGGTGCAGGCCAAAGCAGGACGCCTCACAGGTAGCAACGCCACCGCTTCCATCGGGCTGAGATTCCAGCCTTGCAGCGACGCAGCGCACCGTATCCTGACGAACTGTATTCGGTATGACATTGTCCGCCGAGACGACTATTACCCTGAATGACATGGAATTTCTAGGAGCCGGGAGAGGGAGAGGAGGGGATGGGGGATGTCTCTGCGTCGACGACAGATGATCGACTGTCGAGTTGGAACAGGACGGGGAACATGAGGTGCCGGTCGGGTTCTTGTTTGCCTCGGGCGCCAACATCTGACGACGGGAGGTCGATACTTACATGTATCGTTGAGATGAAAGATTGAGATCCATGATTGTTAATTAAGTGGCTATCAGCGTCTTCTGGAGTTTTCGCTGTCTCCGCAGATCCAGGTTGGTTTTCCCCGGAAAGTTCCTGGCGGTTGCGATAATGGCTAATGGATTAACCACACTACCTCGATGGTATTTCGGGTGTCTGACTTATTTGTTCTGTGATCAACTGCAAAAATCCTTCGTAGTTACAAGGATTATTCTCATCATTGCAGTCTCACTATCTGGTGTCGAACAATGATATCCGGTAAGAGAACTCGTCGCCACGAACAGCCAAGCTACCGGAATCCAGTCCATCTAGACCGCTGCTATCTCCTCAGAGAACAGGAGGGGAAGGCAAGGGGGGGATGTCTGATGATTCCAAAGCTAAGGTACCAGGTATCTAACTGTTCGGTAACATATGTACCTGTACCTATAAAGTATAGGTAGTACCTAGGTATAGGGTAGTCCGCATGGACAAAATAAGAAAATTAGCGCGATCTTCTAAACGCAGGGCGCGCTAAATCTAGACCTAATCCGTTACTAAGGCACCTTAAAAAGCCCCCGCCGCTATACCTCCCTCCCTCCCTACCTGCCTGCCTGTGTGCTACATCAACAGGTACAGTATTGCCTCCTACACATGTACAAAAGGTATAGTACCTGTATACCGCACTTTTATTGACCCACAATGTAACAAGTATATGGTCAATACAGGTTGAACATCATCAGAAGAACCATGTCTAGCACTACGTCCACTGGCAAAATGCTCAATCCTCGCGACTTTCCTCGCCCACCACTCTGCGAACGAACACCTCGCCATCTCGAGATCAAGTGGAATGGACAGACCATAGCAGACACAAAAGATGCATACTGGGTCCTGGAAACATATCATCCACCAACTTACTATTTGCCGCCATCATCTCTCAAAGTCCAGCTCAGCAAGAACAGTCGTAGCTCGTACTGCGAATGGAAAGGCACCGCAAGTTACTATGACCTCGCGAATCCCAACGACGCGAAGGACGTAGTGAAGAGTCGCATCTGGTCTTATGATAATCCCACTGGCGGCTTCCGGGAGATCAAGGACTATTTGAGCTTCTATGCGGGACCTTGGGATTGTTACGTGGATGGCGAGAAGGTGGTGCCGCAGCCTGGTGACTTTTATGGTGGGTGGACGACGAGCGATATTGATACAAGTCATGTCAAAGGCGCACCAGGCACCAGGCATTGGTGATAGCGCATCTTAAGTGGGTGTCGGAGCTCATTGCAAACATGATTTACGTATATACATCTGGTATTGGGACTCTTGCGTTTTGCTTTTTCGCGTCTTCATTTCCAATTACACCCCAACATCACAGACCTCAACAGCATGGACACTCTAGATCTATGTCTAGGTAGCTGTAGAAAACTGCGAAAGGTTTTCCTGACGTGGAAGTCGACAGCGTTACAGATGAGTAGAATCGTGTGCCAGAGCAGTCTAGCATGTTTGCTATCGCGTTTAGGAGTCGCGCTAAGCATGAGATAGATCAGTCTGGAATTCCCTTGGAACATGAAAACAACGTTGTCGTCGATATGCTTGAAAGCAAAATGCGTGCTTATCAATGCGATGCCTTGTAGCAACGATGTATTCGGGAGTGGCTCCTGCTCTTCATTGTATAAATCCATAGCTGCATTCTTGCAAGTGATGTTCACCATTGTATTTTGTTTACCTTACATGTATGGTGGAGCGTCAGGCAGGTCGGCCCGAAGATCGGCTTTCTCGGGACGGACGGTCCGCAATCGACAAGCGCTGACCAATCTCTATGCCATGATGACATTTCGAGATTCATAGACCACTGCAGAGTCCATTTGCCATCGCAACACAACATTGCCAATCTCCACTACCGCCACACACACCATGGCATTACCTAGCATACCGCGAACATGCGTCTTCGCATTCCGATCAACATCACGACAAGCCTGCACCCGCGCCCATCACACTCCCGCATACCAGCCAACGCCACTATACCTCGATTTCCTCGCTCCCTCATGGCGACCGCGAGCACAGTCCCCACGACAGGTATATCCTAGCTGCCGAAGAGCAGCAGCGCCCCATAGTAGATCATTCACAACGCATTTTCCCCTCCGTGCGACAAAAACAATCCTCAACCCGCGCAAGGACGACTCAGGCAACGAAATGTCCATCACCATAACGCCCCGCGCCGCCCACCGTCTCCAGAAGATCGCAGAAAAGGACTCGAATCCCGACCTAGCACTGCGAGTAGCTGTCGAGAGTGGGGGATGTCATGGATTTCAGTATCTGATGAGTCTGACTTCAGTGAAAGACGCGGATTCGACCGAGGATTCGGTATTCGAGAATGAGGAGAGGGTGGATACAGGTGACCAAGAGGGATACAGGGCAAAGGTGATTATGGACGAACCTAGCTTGGAACTGTTGAAGGGGAGTAGTGTTGATTACACGATGGAGCTGATTGGGAGTCAGTTCAAAGTCGTGGGGATACCTGGGGCAAAGAGTAGTTGCGGATGTGGGACGAGTTTTGATATCGCTGCGTGATGGTATTTGGAAGGAAGGGAAGAGAAGGGAAGGGGGGATCGACTTAAAGATCATCGATCCTGTTCGAAACAGCCACGATGTGGTTCATACACTCGGCACGTTCGCGAGCAGGCAAAGACCTGATATCGTAGGACTTGCCCGTGCGGCATGAAGAGGTCAGCATGTTGCG
Source organism: Sphaerulina musiva SO2202 (assembly GCF_000320565.1). Lineage (NCBI taxonomy): Eukaryota > Fungi > Ascomycota > Dothideomycetes > Mycosphaerellales > Mycosphaerellaceae > Sphaerulina > Sphaerulina musiva. Next base: position 1,876,204 of record NW_016017389.1, on the reverse strand, counting down.
TTCAGTTGTTGGGAGATGCAGCTGTCCGTCCTGGACTTCACATGGCATGAACGATGTTGATCAAGATGTTGAGCTGTGCTACGTGCACTTCTGAAGCTTGAAGACACCGAACTTCCGATCTAGCGGAGCTACTGAATACATCGGCGACCGAACGGACTACACACTTGGACTACGTGTGTATACTTTGCTTGCGACGTCGCGGTGCTTCATGGTCTGTCGCGAATATATGCAGAGCGTCTAAAAGGCGATCGTCGTGGGGGGACCTGACTTGGAGGTTCGCGAAGGAAGAGCATATCACAATGACTACCTGAGCATACCTATACCTACCTTATTGCTACAGCATGCGTGTACTATGTACACTACCATGTACACTACGACTTCGGCTGGTGCATGGGAAGTGTGGAAAGGAGCCGTCACTCTCATTCGCTAGGCGGTGTGACAGAATGGGCAAGCACTCTAGGCATATTGAAGGAAATGCTCGGCGGCATTGTGCCGGTATGCATCTGAAGTGTCGTGCAGATCATTGGCTCCATATAGTGATATAGTACGGTTATAGTCGCCCAACGCTTCGAGCACAATCGGCGGCAATGACCGTTTGCCGTCAACAAATAATTTTGCCCCACTTCGAATGCGGGCACACTGCAACTGCCCGGCCATCCATCACTTCGACACAACTTCACACCACCACCTCCTTCGACCCTTTCCTCCTCCTCCTCCTCCTCCTGCTCATCCCGTCCTCTTCCTCTCCCACCCACTGCGTGAGGTGCACGACTTTCACTTTTCAAGACACATTGGCTCAGAAGCACAGTCAGCATGAGCGTCAAGACAGTACAGACCAAAGCGTTTGGCGACCAGAAGGTATAGTACCTGATCTTCTCTCTTTTGCTCTTCTAGGTATCCATCATCAGCTGCCATGGACTCAGCTAACCAACGTCCAGCCAGGAACATCAGGGCTGCGGAAGAAGGTCAAGGTGTTTCAGCAAGCTCACTACTCCGAGAACTTCGTCGCTTCGATCCTGCTGTCCATCCCGGAGGGTGTTGAAAACTCCTTCCTCGTCGTAGGCGGAGATGGTCGATACTGGAATCCCGAGGTCACACAGCTGATCGCTAAGATTGGAGCTGCATACGGAGTCAAGAAGCTGTTGATCGGACAGAATGGCATCCTCTCCACGCCTGCTGCTTCTCACTTGATCCGGGTGAAGAAGGCCACCGGTGGTATCTTGCTCACAGCGTCGCACAACCCAGGTGGTCCCGACGAGGACTTTGGCATTAAATACAATTTGACCAATGGAGCTCCTGCACCCGAGAGCGTCACCAACAAAATCTACGAGACATCCAAGACCCTTAGCGAGTACAAAATTGCAGACATCCCCGACATCGACCTCAGCACTATTGGCACCAAGACGTATGGCCCGCTCGAGGTCGAGATTGTGCACAGCACTGAAGACTACGTGAAGATGCTCAAAGACATCTTTGACTTTGACCTGATCAAGAAGTTCCTCAAGGAACACTCCGACTTCAAGATCCTATTCGATGGCCTCAGCGGCGTGACTGGTAATTACGGTGTGGACGTATTTGAGAAAGAGCTTGGACAGAAGGGCAGCACACAAAACTGCGTGCCCAAGCCAGACTTTGGCGGACACCACCCAGATCCCAACCTCGTATATGCAAAGTCGCTGGTCGACCGCGTGGACAAGGAGGGCATTCACTTTGGAGCGGCATCGGACGGCGATGGAGACCGCAACATGATTTATGGAGCGAACTCATTCGTCTCACCCGGTGACTCGCTCGCCATCATTGCGCACTATGCCGATCTGATTCCCTACTTCAAGAAGCAGGGCGTCTACGGTCTCGCCCGATCCATGCCCACATCGGGTGCGGTCGATCTTGTGGCCAAAAAGAAGGGTCTCCAGAGCTACGAAGTGCCGACAGGATGGAAGTTCTTCTGCGGTCTCTTCGATTCCGACAAGATGAACATCTGTGGAGAGGAGTCTTTCGGTACCGGCTCCAACCACATTCGCGAGAAGGATGGTCTCTGGGCTATCGTTGCTTGGCTCAACATCATTGCTGGTGTGGGCGAGCAGACCGGCAGCACACCTTCGATCAACAGCATCCAACACGACTTCTGGAATATTTACGGTCGCACATTCTTCACACGTTACGATTACGAGGGTGTGGACAGCGATGGCGCCAACAAAGTGGTTGCACACGTCAAGGAGCTGATCACCACGCAAAAAGACACATTCGTCGGCAGCACCATCTCAGGCCGCAAGGTTATCGAGGCGGACGACTTCAGCTACACGGACCTCGATGGCAGCGTGAGCAAGAACCAGGGCATCTACGTCAAGTTCGACGACGGCAGCCGCATTGTCGTACGTCTGTCCGGCACTGGCAGCTCTGGCGCCACGATTCGCCTGTATGTGGAGAAGCACGAGTCGGACAAGAGCAAGTACAGCTTGGATGCTCAAGACTATCTCAAGGATAACGTCAAGCTGGCGACGGACCTGTTGAAGCTGCAGGAGTATGTTGGACGTACTGAGCCTGATGTCAAGACATGAAGTCTTCACGTCACTTTATACTACTACTACATGTACCTACCTACAGGCACCTACATTAGGTATCTATTTACCAACCTTGCCAGCAAACTTCCTCCTCGTCCACACATCGCCATGCTCTTCATACTCTTTTCTCGTGACGACCAATGCTTTTAACACATCCTCGTTTTGTGCCAATCGTGCGCCTCCCAGCCACGCATTCTTGACGGGATCTTCCGCCTTTGCCACTCGTACGACATAGCCCTCGTCAATACGCATGCGCAGATCATTTTCGAGGCGTTCGACAAAGCCTGGTAGAAGAGTCGTTCCTCCTACCACGACAATGTTTCCCAGGAAAGATTGCCATAAACCTTTCGGTAAGGCGTGTAAGGTTTGGAGAATAGTGCCGGCGATACCTTCTTGCTGCATACCCAAATCGCTCGGCGTGAAGAGGATTTCAGGGGTGGTGAAGCGCTCATTGCCAATCGGCAAGACCATTTCACTCCAGCCTCCCGCTGCACCTCCAATTCCCAATCTCCTCATTTTGGCGCCTTGGCTAGGATCGTGTGGTCGGGGGAAGCCTCGGAGGAGGCGTTCGTAGTCCGGTAAGACATAATCGACGACCAGACTCGCATCGATGGTTCGGTGGTCTTTTTGCCCGCCTTTCCAGACTCTCTCTAAGCGATCGGAGAAGTCTTGCGCCGAGGGACACACGTAACATGTGTCTTCTTTGATTTCTTGCGAGATCCACTCTTCGCGATGCATGTCCATGGTGCGGGAGAGGAGGGAACGCAGATAGTTGGTGAGAGTTTTGCCACCGATATCCAGACGTCGGCAAGCGGGGTGGAGCGGACGGCCGTGGTATAGAGGGGTGACTGTAGTGTGAGAGTGGCCGGCGTCGACGATCAAGACCGATTGCAGAGGGACGCCATGGGGAAGAAGGGGTGGCGTAGGGGTGGTGGTGGTGGTGGGAAAGGGCGAGGGGGCGTAGGCGTTCAGGGCGGGAGAGATGGTGCGGTAGAGAGCATGAAACTCGAATTCTTCAAAGATGATTTCATCGGCATTCCGGGACAGGACGGTGGGCGCATTGGGGGCTTCGGTGTAGAGGAGGGTGGTGTGGTGAGGATCACAGCGAAAGGGCGATTGCGGGTGGAGCAGAGTGCGCTCCCAGATGGTCTTTTCGGCTTCCCAGCTGACGACGTAGCCTTTCTCGACCGCTCTACGGATCTGCAGCTCGCCAAAGTCGCGGCAGTCGTCGAGTTCCTGGCCAATGTAGGTGAGCTTGTCGCGTTGTGAGCGGGCAATGCAGTTGGCCACAGCATGGCAGTCCTGCACTTTCGGCTCCGATCCGGCCACACTGAAGCCCGCCTTGATCGAGTGTGCGCCGTTGTCGAAGACGAGTGTCCTCTTGCCCAGTCGATCTGCGTGGCCACCTTCGGTCGACGTCTTGCTGGTCACACTGGGCTTGGATTTGGCCATTTCATTTCATTTCATCAATTCATCTCATCATTCCATAATGTTGGTGTTCTAGGTAGGTACCTTAAGGCTTAACTTACCTCCTAGGAGGTAAGGTATGCTGGGTCTTGGCTGAGTCAGGTACCTACTAGTTCTGTATATTTTTTTGTGCTTCCATCATCATTGTTCCACCGTGCTTCTACACAGACAGAGACAACAAACAATGGCCCCTTCTGCAGCCGACAAGAAGACGCTCCAGGATCTGATCCAATCAACCCAGGCACTCCTCCAGCAATTCATCTCCTCTCTCCACTCCATCGAAACCAATCGACTCGACTCTGCTCCCAACCCGCTCCACGTCCTGCGCGACTCGGCGAAACTGCTCAAGGCACACACCACCAAACTCTCCCTTTTGGCCATCAACACGCCCTTTACGCCCTCGGAAATCACCAAGATCCTCCGTGAACTGGCGGGAACATGTCTGCCTGCCATGATGTCTGCGGTGCAGATCTGCGAGCAAGAAAAGTCGACGTGGGGCAGTAGCATGGGCAGAGAAGTGACGAATCGCGTAAGGAGAGTCTTCCGAGAGGTGGAGAATCTGCTCAAGGAACTGAAGAGCATCGCTGGCGGCAACGGCCAAGGAGCAACCAAGGCGCGGGACAGTCTGGCGAGCACGGGAGTCGTCTGGGAGTCGTGCGATGCTCTGATCGAGCTGGAGAGACTAGGCGTTGCGGGCTTAGCAGTGAAGAAGGCGGAAGAGTATCGCGATACTATAAAAGATGCCATTGCAGAGCTGCAGGAATGGAAGGACGACGTGGACGATGCTCTGCTCGACAGTGGCGACGATGGTGTTGATGGAGATGCAGACAGTTTGGACGACATCTTCCACGCTGCAAACAGCTGCCCCAAAGACCGTCCAGAATTGAAGGAGCTCCTCGATGTGGCCACCGGGAAGTTGAAGAAGATTGTGTTCCTCTACACCGCCATTGGAAAGAGACGATTCAAGACATTTGGATCCAAGCCATTGGAAGATTCACGAAGCGTGCAGGACCTCGACCATATCCTCCAAGGTCTGCATGCCCTCCAAGAAGATGTCGACGACATTGCAGCTGGCTTTTACGACCTGGACGAAGACGCGGTGAAGCAAGTGTTGAACAAATGCGTGGCTGATGCACGCGAAATCAGCAACCTCGCACGGCTCGACTGGAGAGCTCAAGAGGACGAATTTACAGCGTGGCGAGACAAGTGGGACGAAGCTCTTGTTGGGTGAAAAGACGCCAGTGATAATTACAATTCCTCTGCTCACTACTACAATCTTTCCGCAATAATGACTTTCAGCAGGTACTGAATGAAGGTCGCGGTACCTTACTTGACCTACAAGGTCGCCAAAGCAGCTCCCACCAATCCAATGACGAGCGCTGTGCCGACCATCCTCATACCCGCCTCGACGCTTGCAGCGCCACCTGTGCTCTGTGCCGGGCCGGAGGCATTGGTGGCATTGTGTCCTGTTTCCATGGATCCCATACCCGACGTAGTATTGGTCATGTTGGCCATCTCCGAATCCGTCATGTTCATATCGTTCTTCGACGTGGCGGAAGGAGTCATATCGGTGTTTGCAGCATATCCAGCAGGCGAGCTGGATGGTGGAGCTTCTGGACCGGTACCACTCGACATGTTCGATGCCGGCCCGGAAGCGGGAGTGGGCAGTTGACCTGCCGCGGCCTTTTCGCAGAGTTGTGGATCTGGAGATGGAGGGTCGAATTTCTCGCCCTTGGCGGCAAAGGCTGCGACGCAGATGCCGTTGGAAATTTTGAGGGTTTCTACATTTCACTTCATCAGCTCCCACTCGTCCATCGCCCGCCATATCGAAGGCATATGGGTTGTGCTGCTGCTGCAGCTGCTGCAGCTGCTGCAGCAAGGCACGGATGATTGATGGATCCCTTCACTCACCAGTCACTTCATCGGGCGTGCAAGTACTTCCACACACGCAAGGGATCAGCGACTTTACGATGTCTTCGGCGCCCGTAGTGCACAGACAGTAGGTGTCTGTCACGGAGCAGCTCGTGGTTCCTGCGGCGGCGACCACGCACTGCAGGGCACATTGCGGGATCTTGCTAATGTCGATGCCCACGGAAGACGAATCCATGGTGCCATCTGCGAGTGCGAGGCTTGCTGCAGCTGCAGCGAAAGTGAGAAAGGCGTGCATTGTGGGAAGGAGAAGAGGAAGATGATGATAACGAGTTGATTAGAGGGAGAGGCAGAAGATGGAATCTTGCTGAGACGGATGTCACGGGCAAGTAGTAGTAGGCACACCGCACACTGGTGCTCTTCAGGAGTAAGTAGGGAAAAGTAAGATGGAGAGGATGAAATGCGCTGGTATAGGTACGTTTCGGTAATAGCAGGTAATAATCATAATCATGATACTGGCCACGATGAAACGTGACGGTACCTAGACAGGTAGTGAACAGTTATTGGACCCATCATCCTTCCATCGTCCAGGCCAGGGCTACCGTTGAAAAATGCAGCACGTATGAAGTATGATGAGAAGCCAGTATGGCTTGGAACAGGAGGACAGAGGATGATGCTGATGATAGGAGGAGTACGACAGTACGAAAGTGCAGGTAATGAGCAGATCTGTATCGGGAAAGGCGCACTAGGAGGAAGCTTCACGTGCGACTGGGAAGGGACTGGGAAGGTCCTGGTAGTGGAGGCTTGTCAGGAGTGGGAAACGGGGAAAGCTGTTCGTCAGGAACTGGGGGGGAGAACCTCTTCCCTGGTGATGGGAGGGAGCGGGAACATGGAGCTTGGGTAGGTAGTATGGACGATGAAGAAGAAAGACTTGGTGAGCTTCTTTTTCTCTTTTTCTCTTTTTCTCTCTTTTCTTTTTTTATTTTTTTTATATATGTATATATATCTCTCTCTCTCGCTCACACGGGGAGAGCCTCGGAGGGTTGTCGTCTCAGAGGGTCCCCTCCCTGATGGTGAAGTATTCGTCCCGTCACATAGCCCGGCGGAAGATGGCTTGCCACAACCTGGAAACGAGAAGGTATTGATCTTTAAATGTCCATCTCATCAATTCAGAATGAACATGGCCATCCCTCGATTTCCTCATCATGTCATGATCATAATGCTGAGGGATACAGCCGTCAGAAAGCGTCACGAGCATGGCTTGGAGCCTTCTTGCTTCTCCCCGGTTCCTGGAATAGGGCCCGGGCTTACTTTTGAGAAACACGTGCCAAGGCTGGGATGACAGAAGTCTGTGTTGTCTGTGTACCAGGTAGAGTGGTAGAGACAATGGATGTCAGACCCGAGGGCCGACAGTACCTTACCAGGCCCTTACCTCCATCATCCCCGCCATGTACACGACATGGTATTACCTCCCCTCGTCACCTCACACACGCGTCGGCACGCCACGCCACGCCACGCCACGCTGTCTGACGAGTACATTGTCTGTCTGTCTGTTTCCGTACTTGTACAACACGACTACTTGGTCAGGATCGATGACATGAGAGAGAGAGAGAAGAGAGAGAAGAGAGAGAGGAGAGAGAGGAGAGAGAACAGGAGAAAGAAAGTTTCCATGTTGACAGTATACTCTAGGCTGTGCAACCAACAGGCGCCGGGGATCCCCTTCACTACGAAGATTTGCCGCAGCACGGAGCCGAATATGGCTGGCGATGGCTGGCGGGGAGACGGTAGGCTTATTTACTACAGTCTACTAGTACTAGGAGGGAGGAGGTATGAGGATGAGGACGAGGGAGGACTGGGAAGACTGGGAGGACTGGGAGGTAGGCGGAGAGGATCCGACGAGGAAGAAACGTCACTCGCTCGATCAGTACTGACTTCCGCGCGTCGATACCAACTTAGCAACGGGGGCAAATGGGAAAATGGGCAAATGGGCAAATGGGCAAATGGGCTAATGGGCATCAACGTGTTGACCATTGCCAATGCCAATGTCCGCGGTCCTCGCCAAGCAATAACGAAAGTGACGTTGACACTCATAGGTAAGGTAAGGTAGGTATTCATCGTTTTTTATATTAGGTAGGGTCAGGTACTCTCCCTCTCTCACTGAGAAGCATGCCATTACTCCCGCTTCGACAGTACCGTAGGAGGTACACCACGATATCTCTCGCCATGGCAACAACAGCATGAACAAACACACTTGACACCGCATGCAAATTGAACGGCTGACTGCGTGTGACAGTCGTGAGCCCGCCCCCGTTGTGCAACCCATTCTAGTCACCTGCCGTTGAGCTGCAAACAGCGTGTCCCAGTTATCCATCCAGCCATCCAGCCATCCATCCTGGATATCCATTATCTATTCTTCGCTGCCCTCCCGCCTTGTATGATGGTCTCGCAACATACTGCATCTTCTACTCTATTTCTAGATGTGGACGAACAAGAAAATGCACCAGGCACCAGAAGCACCAGACGACCACGACGGAGTGTGCAAGATGTGCCTCCCCATGTCAAAATCAAAATCAAAATCCTTTCTCCACAGACTTCTCCAGCGAGATTCATGGAGCGAGGGCAAGGACAACAACAACAACAACAACAACAACAAGGAAAAGCAAGAACTGCCAGGCAATCCCCCACCATCTTGGAACCACCACCACCATCATCGTCATCATCGTCATCAACAACAACAACAACAACAACAACAACCTCAACCTCAACAACATCAACAACAACAACAACCTCGTGCTTCGGCGCACCACCACCGGCATCGTCGCAGCCTCAGCAAAACCCTCCAAGATGTCATCAAAATCCAAGCTCCGCAAGAGTACTTCCAGTCCCAGCAACGTCTCTCCGGCCGTCTCTCCCGTCTGCCCAGCGTCAGAGGCATCTCCCGAACACCGAGCGTGCACAATCACCCACGAGTCTCTCGACCCCCGAGTATGGTTCGGATCCCCCGCCCCACCAGCCTTCGAATCTCCTCGTCTCGTCCGCCCAGTTGGCATCGCATTTCGAGACCTCCGAGTATCGTAGTGCGATACTCCGACACGGAGACGGCCACAGCAGTCATCAATCGGTCCGATGTGGCCATTATCGACCACACCAGGAGGGAACAGTCGGAGTCGCCTCCGATGCCGCTGCTCAGAGGCACGAGGAGCAATGGCTCGTGGGATGGCCGGAGGAGAAGCAATTGAAGAGGAGAAGGAGGAGGAGGAGGAGCAGGAGTAGGAGTAGGAGCAGGACTAGAAGTGGGAAAGGGTCTGATAGCAGTCATGTGGATGTGCTCGTGTGCGATGGGGATCTGGAGCAGGAGAGTGGTGGTATGGAATGTGGACAGCGTGATGGGCTGCCGTTAGAAGATGTGTTGGAGCTGATCTTGGCATTGATTCCGACCAAGGACGAGAGGCCGATGATCAATGCATGACGGATGTGATTGGTCCATGGCGATTTCTTTCGCCCGCCTTTCCTTTTTTTTTCCCTCTTTTTCTTTTGTGATGATGTGCTGCAGATGAAATGGATATGGGGCCTTTGGCTATCAATGACTGGGGTGGTGCTCAAAACATGCGGATCTGTACTTTGTCTTAGGAAATGGGAACCTACAGTATGTGCTGAATATAATACATGAGACTATGACAGAAGGATTTCAGAAAGATGGCCCTGCATCGCCTCCTGCTGTGATTGATTATGATGCCCATGATCTTCGCCGGAGAACGATTGGAATACATTCTGCCACTTTGATATATGGTGGACTAACGAATCAGCGGAAGTTGGAGCAGCAGTCGAATGAGGAAACATGTAAGTTTTTCGTGCTTGAAGTAAAGTGGGGTGGAGTGGATCAGGTGAGGAAGGCTAATGTGACGACTCGGGAAGCAAGCAAAGAAGTCGACTATATGTATACCAAGCGGCGATTGACCATCTGGGAGGTTATGGATATAGTCTGCAAACCGTGCGAGCGCTTTTCTGTTGATGAAATGGACACTACTACAATCTCTGACTCCCTCGGACAATGGATCAAAAAAGAGAACTGACCATGTGTGCATAGATGAGAAGCGCGAGACGTTCGGAACTCCCGAATCTGGTACCTCGCCTACTACTATACTTAATACTTGAGAGCTGGAACACGATATCACACATTTCCACTGCACCCCTCTCCATCATCCATCTCCTCGACGATGGGTCGTCCTTCTTGCTGCTGTTGCTGCTGCTGCTGCATCCCCCGAGCAACCTCTGCAACCATCTCTCCGAAACGCCTCTGATTCTCTACACACTCTCTCCCCAATGCCTTCACTAGCTTCACTCCACCCTGTCTCACTTCTTCCCTCGCATGTCCGCACATTTTCCTGATTGCTGGTGCTGTATACTCGTATGCGCCAATCTCCTCGCGAATGGCGATCGAAGGACGAGAGAGCTGAATGAGGAGACCGGTGATGGAGTGTAGGGTATCCGCTGTATCCGGTGATGGAGAAGGAGGCGAAGTAGATGGGTTGCTGTTGTTGGGAGTGGAAAGGGATTCGGGCAGGGAGACGACAATGTCGAGTAGGTCGTAGGGGATACTTTCTGTGTGAGAAATGATGGCATGAGGAGATGAAAAAACATCCGGATTTCCATTCGGAGACGCTTGCTGTTGCTGTTGTTGTTGGGTCGTCCAGAGCATGTTTCCCAGAATTTGAGCTGCTGCGTTAAACAGCTGAGAGGAAGCTGAGAGGCCTTGAAATTTCTCGGGGTAACACCTATCTGCAGTCCTTGTGTGCTCGCTACTATTCCCACGAATACGTCGAGCAGTATCGGCAGCTGCATGGATGACATCTGTTAATTGTGTGATTACTTCGCTGTTGTGGGAATATGTCGTCGCAAACGCAGGGATTGCGGCCATATCCGAGAGACACCACACCAGACTGGCTTGTAGGGGAATCATCAGTTTGCGATCCTCTTCTGCTTCCTCTCCTCCTTCTGCCTCTCGAGGGATTTGTGAAATCAACTTCTCCTGCCGCTCTAATAGCTGCCAAACTTGTGGAAAAAGTTTGTTGGAGATGATTTGTTTCTGAATCTCTTCATCCCGCAGAAATACCAAAATTGTCTCGGAAAGCGTCGCAAAGGTTTCGATGTCGTGGCTCCAGGGCTTGACGTAATCATTTTCAGCTGTATTCCGGATCGAGTGGAGGTTGAGGAGAGCCGAGAGAACGTCGTCTGGCAGTGATGAGAGCGGTGGCGACATTTCGGCCTCTTTCGTTGTCGTTGTTTTCTGTCCACTAACTTCAAACAAGACGTTGATCGCGCCATCGAGTTCCCCATCATCCAGGCCTTTTCCACACACTTCGTTCAGAAAGCGAATCAGGCCCCAATGGACTTTCTCCTCATAGCAGATTCTCTGGCTGACTTCATGTTGGTGACAAATGTTGTTCAACACTTTGGTCGTTAACAATCGTATGGAGAAATCGTTCTGTGATGATGATAGATATGCCGAGGCCCAGGGGAAGAAAGCAGCGGTCGTGGAGGAACAGAGGATATCTCTCGCCGTGTGATTGTCATTGTTGGTGCAGGTGTTGGCGATACACCGCAGCGCGGAGTCTGCGATGACTGCCGATGTTTCCTGGTCGGTGTCGGGGAGCGTTGAGGATGCAGAAGAGTGAATATAGAGCAGAGAAGTGAGGGTGTTCAGGAGAATGGGCTGCGAGAGCTGTTGACGTGTGGACTCGGATTTCTTGCTGGATTCTGCGAGGCTGCGGAGTGCTATGGCCGTTTCCGAGAAGTTGCTAGGGCCAGCGTCGTTAATGGACGATATTGCTTGAAATGCGAGAGACACGCTTGTCATCTCTCCTCCTCCTTCCGCTTCTACGCCTGACATTATTGTAATAGACGGGGAAGATGACGCCGCAGAATCAGAATCAGCCCTCGCATTCGATCGTGAAGTCCCACATGTGTTATGGAGCCTCTTGAACGGGTTAGCGTAGATTAGTCATCACTGAAAATATGCGCCAAGACCACTGTGACATAGAAAAGCGAAAATAACGCGTTACGCATTGGACGACAGTGAAGGGTACCTTACCTAGAAGTCAGCAATTGGAGAAGCAGTCGGTAATACTTCCTTGACCCAATTGGAAAGACGGCTACTGTACTACACAAAGAGCAATGTCATTTGGCCCCAGACCCGCCAGCACTGCTGGCGGGCGAGGACCCCCTGACCTACCTATGACCAACACTTGAGCCCACCCATCTCACCCATATCAAGGTCTGGGGAGCAGCGCGAGAACGGGGTCCAGGAGGAGTGACGAGAAAGTCCTGCATCGACGTCGCATCTACTGCTGACACTCACACCGCCCGTCTACCATTCCTAAAAGGGTTAATGTTGAAGTCACAGGACTAGGGCGGTTGTTGGTACAGGAGCAAGCATATTGGCAATGGAGGACGAACGAGTACCAGGCTTGCAGATGCGCAGAACAGAGAAGGTTACAGACGGTCCGTGTAGAGAGGGGACGATGATTGGACCTTTAAAAGGCATACCATCAAAGTGCGAAGTGAGGGAGTAAGGGAGTGAAGGGAGTGCGACTGGATCTGGTCTCCTCGATGCTCGCAGTCCCTCTTCGGAAGTGAGAACCGAAGTCGGATTACACATCCGTCGATCGCATTGATTGTACCTAATTTGTTGGTCCTCTCCATGACATAATGGCACGTCGGTGGTCTGACAGGAACATGCTCTCGGATGGGGGGCGGGATCCCGTTCATCATGTACACTCCGCCCGCTCTCCCTCCGCGAGGAGTCTAGAAGAAGGTGGCTCTTCGGGAACAAGACGGTTGTTGTTGGCCGGGAGGGACCAGCCATTGCGATTGGACACGTTTGCACGCCAATGACGCACTGTACCTGACAGCTCCAGCACTGCAGTCCACTATACACCTAGGTACGCTTCATTCGATGTCCACGATTAATCAGCTTTCTGCCGTCCTCGAAACACTTTGTTCACTAGTGGAGGATAATGGCGTTTCACCGCCAGGGTGGGCAAAAAGGGAGGGAAAAAAAAGTCATACAAGAAGAGCACTGCATGCAAGCCAAACTTACCTACCTATTTAAATGCCGTCTCTACCTACTGACTACTGCTTCATCTTCACTTCCCTTTTGTACCACTCACAACCACAACCACAACCATACCTGTAATCACCGTCACAATCCCAACTATAACACAGTCGAACAATACCACTTTCGATCGACAACAGCACAAATCACATATCGAATCCCAAAATGGCAAGCGTCATCAAAGACGAGAACCGGGCACTGCCCAAAGGCTCTCTCATCCTCGTCACGGGAGCTTCTGGCTACATTGGCTCACATGTAATCAATGAAGCCCTCGCAGCTGGATACAAAGTCCGTGGCACGGCCAGAAGCGAGGAAAAGGCTGAAAACACCAAGAAGATTTTCAACAACCACCCCAACTACTCGACGGCCATTGCAGCCGACTTCCAGACCGATGGTGCCTTTGATGAGGCAGTCAAAGGCGTCGATGCCGTGATCCACGTTGCTTCAGACACCACCTTTGGCACCGATCCCAACAAGGTCATCACTCCCACGAAAGCGGGAGTGCTCTCCATTCTCAAATCAGCTGCAAAGGAACCCTCCGTCAAGCGATTCGTCCTGACCTCATCCTCCGCTGCCGTGCTTCTCCCCAAGTTGAACAAGGAACTCACCGTGAGCAAGGACGATTGGAACCAAGAGGCGATCGATCTCGCCTGGGCACCGCCTCCATATGGCGATGACCGCGCCTACCCAGTATATGCTGCATCGAAAGCAGAAGGTGAGAAGGCCATGTGGCAATTCGTGAAGGAACAGAAGCCATCATTCATCGCCAATGCCATCCTCCCCAACTTCAACATGGGCAAAATCTTGCCAGGAGGAAGTCCGGGGGCAACAGGTGGTGCCATTCCCGATCTGTACAACGGCAAGCTCTCTCCGATTGGTCCTCGTAAGTTCACCTCGTTCCATCCTCCTCTTCACATATCCCGATCTTCGAGGCAGTATGCTAACCTGAGGAAAGAATACATGATTGATGTGGTGGACGATGCTCGTCTCCACCTCATTGCAGCAGCCCTCGATCCCAGCATCGAGAATGAGCGCATCTTTGGCTTCAACGTCGCTTTCAACTTTGGTGACATTATTGCCATCATCAAGAAGCACTATCCGGACGCGAAGAATGTAGCCAAGACGCCTGAGAACGAGGGCCGCGATCTCAGCAAAGTGCCAAACGAGCTCGGCGCAGAGCTACTGAAGAAGTGGTATGGGCAGGATGGGTACAAGTCACTCGAGCAGACTGTGCTTGAGAATTTAGAGGGCCAGATCTGAGAAAAGCAGCTTTCCATCTGTCTCACGGCTAGAATAATGCGGCTCAGCAGACGATGTTTATATATGACTTGGTCTAAAGGGCTTCACGACGTTGATGCCAACACACATTATATAACGATTGTACGATAAATTACAATAAACAGATTCGACTCATGATTGTTTACATGTAATATTCTATATTGCAACTAGTAAATAGACTGCTCTCTATTGACTATTATATACAATATTTTCTTATAGGTATAAATACGTCCTACGGGCTTGCTTGTAGGTAGTACGGAAATCTCGTACGCAGCGGTCTAGATAGATTTAAAGAACTTGAATATGAAATATACTAAGTTTATAATAAGCAGGCTTGGCAAATTAGAGAGAAAACATATTGCTTAGTTCAAGGGTATATATTACTATTATCTAGGAGTATTTCCTTATATATATAAAACCTAGAATGTCTTTTCTTACATATTGTTAACGTTCAACCCTTTAGAGAATCTAGCAGATTTCGCTAAGTAAAAAGAAACACTCTAGAGACTTACTAGTAGCTATAGAACTATAAGGCTACTGCTTGATAATCAAGTAATAGCTAGGAGAAGCGCTTAGATACAAGGAAGCTTATAGCTCGATAAAACTGTATTCGGAACCGTCTCTACAAGCCTTATCGACCTTAAAAATCGAATTCTTAATCTAGAGCGCCCGTGTTCTACAGTAGTCTAAAAGGCTACAATTAAAGGCGTTTTAGCGGTATTCAAGCTTAAGAAGTAGTGCCTATTAGAAAAGTAATATACCCTTAGGTAGGGACTTTAAAACCTGCGAAAGTAGGGTTCTCGAGGCGTCCTCTCTCTCGCGAAAGAGAAAGAGCTATAAACGTTTGTACGCCGATAGGGCTAAAAGATTTATATAATTCAGGCCCTTAGAATAGATGCGTAGTTAGCTTGCTAAAAGGAGCTGCTATAGCATCAGGTATAGAAGTCAGCACTCTACTTTCAATCTCTAATAAGTAGACGGCTAAAGAGGTATAGTCAAAAGGCGGAGTTATATAGTTATAGAACTGTTAGAAGGACTTAGAAACACTTACTCCTAGATCGTATAGGTACGAGTCGCTTTAGGGACTTAATATATTTATTCTGCCTAAAAGAAGAAACAAGAACTCTATAAAAGGCGAGATTTATTACCTCGTTATATAGTTCTAAGTATGTTAGAGCTAAACTGTCTTAGCCTTCGATACTGTATCTCGGTATTACTCTTAGATTCTATAGCTAAAGCTCTACTACTACTAAGCTATCCCTAATAGCGGCCTAAAGGGGTACTATCGCTTATCTTCTATCTATAGATAAGAGGACTGCGTATACTCTTAGTAATTAGTATACACCGAGTTTGTTGCTATAGCCGTCGCTAGTAGGTCTTGAAATATTGATCTTTAGCTTCTTAGACTAAAGTCTTAGGGTGACCTATGCTCTAGGGCGACCTACGCTCTAGGGCGACCTACGCTCTAGGGCGACCTACGCTCTAGGGCGACCTACGCTCTAGGGCGACCCTGCCGTCTAAGCAAACCTGACTGGTTACGTATCTTATAGTAGTAACGTAATATGTAGCGGTTATATCGGTTACGTACTATCTAGAGGTTACGTGGTATCTACAGCTTACGCAGTATCTAGAGGTTACGTAGTATCTAGAGGTTATATGCCCGACTAATCTAAACATAGCTAGAGGATAGCCCTAACGTAAGGTTAAGAAATATGATTCTAGAGAAGACTCCAGACATCTCTAGAGATAAATACATACTACTTGCTAGAATAAATTTCTAGAGAGAATGATAGAACACTTTCTAGAGTATATAATTCTAGAATAAGGTCTAGGAACCTATAGAAAGAAATAGAGTGAGCTATCTTTGAATCTATTGCTATAAGGTGGTTCTATATACCTTGCTTCATTATATAGAGCCTGAAATATAAGAGAGAGGCTTTCCTTGCAACATAATTAGGATTCCACTACTGAATATATAAAACTTCATCTCTACTAAAAGCTGAATATCCTTCCCCAATCCAATAACTGATATTATAATTAGCCTAAGTAAGCGTGTCTTCATTATTGTATAGGGTCTCAATTGGGTATAGGTCTAGTAAACTAGTAAGGGCATCTAAAGACTTGATATTCTTAAGCTTTAATTAATCTAGCAACAATCTTTCTTGCTTTCTAATAGATACTAACGTTATCTTCTACAATGAATACTTCCTTATAAGGGTATAGGGGGGTCATTATAAACGTCGGGCTAATAAATTTTAAACGTCGGGCCCAAAGTTTGCCTTAGGCCGCATTATGTACCTAAGGCAGAATATTCGTATGTTACCTGCTTCTATAACGAGAGCGACAAGACAAGACAAGACGAGCGCGACGAGACAAGACGAGACGAGCGCGACGAGACGAGACGAGACGAGACGAGCGCAACGAGACGAGACGAGACGAGACGAGACCGACGAGATATAACAAGATATAACGAGACCGACGAGATACGACGAGACCGACGAGACGCGACGCGACGAGAGCGACGCAACGTAACGCAACGCAACGAGAGCGACGAGAGCGACGAGAGGAATAAGAGCAACGAGAGGAACGAGACGCAAAATACCTACCTAGAAAGGAGAGAGAGAGAGAGATAGAATACCTAAGAGAAATAGTTTGAGATATCTTCTGCCTAAGGCATATTATGCCTAAGGCAAACTTTGGGCCCGACGTTTAAAATTTATTGGCCCGACGTTTATAAAGGCCCGTATAGGGCTTAGACTTTATAATAGTACCTAGACTTAGAAGGTATAAAACACTGAATCTAACCCCCTATTTTCTTTAATCTTGAACAATGTCTCTATAGTAATATTTTTTTCCCTACCTTTCCTTTATCTAGGAGGTAGAGACGTATTCTAAGTATCAATACTAGTTCTAGTTTCTTAGAGAAGCTCGACTTTTAATGCCTAAACTCGCCAATTTATTTGGGAGTCTATCTCTGAATGTACCCTAGCTCAATCTAATACTAATTCTATGGTTATATTATCCAATTCAGGGCATTGATAAATGGCAGGCGTAGAAATTCGGCAATCTGGTGCCAAGCCTCGGAACGTTACGTGTCCCTACGACACTTTAACATTTACCTGCTAAAATATACATACATACATATACTTCTGATATATAAACTACACTATCTCTATCTTAATATAGAGACACTTAATATAACGCTTGCGCGCGCTAACAGATACCGAGCTTAATAAAAATATTAACAGACTCTTCGACGAGAGCAATACTGTAGAGCGCCGCTACAGAGGTAGAAAATCTATTAACTAGCCTAGCAGCGACTTATCTAGTAGTAACCGACTTAGTACCGGAAGTAAGACTAGGCTAATTATAGGCTAGAGAAAAAGTCCTTAGCTAACTATATAGTAATTAGATTATTATAGAGGAAGGCCTCTACTAGAAGAAGGCGAAGGCTCTAGCGAAGGTTCTCTTTTAATAGGAGATCTTTCTCTAGGTTACGATAATTCGTAGTATATATCTGCTTCTTGAATGCCTAGTGTTTATCCTCTCTAATTAAGACATTAATATTAATAGGAAGCCCGTACTCCTCTATAGTAGACGAAAAATAGATGGCAATATATATGTTCGGTTTCTTTATATCGCTTATGTCTGTATTTATTAATTAAGACAGCGTAAGTAGTAGTTACTAGAGATTAGTCCTATAACTATATACGATAATATGTATATCAGCTCTGCAAATTCTACTAACTAAAGTGCTTATTAGTAAGGTATTACTCCTTACCGCTACTATATACTAGCTATAGATATAACCTACTAGGTCGGTACTTATTATAGTAGCTAATATATCTAACAAATGTTTTCGGATATAGTGCTTCTATAGCTAACAGCGCAGAAGAATAGGAATAACGTTTAACTAGCGAGTATACTTAGAATTACATAGCTCTTAAGATAGTAAAGGGGGCCTTAAACTCGTAGCTAAATTAAAGGGCACGGCTAAACCCGTAGAAGAGCTGTATACTCCTTAGTAGCCTTCGGTATATAAACAGCCTCGAGGAGTAGTTTATATAGTATTCTAGTTTATATAGTATTCGTACTAGGCCCTAGAATTTGGAATAAGTAGGATCCCTAGGCCTAGATATAATAATATCGAGTATAGGAGCTATAACTTAATATGTATTAGGACTAGGAACTAGTCCCTAGCATATAGCGAAATTATTACAGGCTTTCTTTATAATATTGAAGATAGTGTCTATATCGTAGCGTTAATATATTATAGTATTATAATATCGGCCTTTATAGAAGATATTACAGTCTAGTATACTATAGCTAGTGCTATTGATATAGTAACTACGGTATCCTAGGTTAGCCCTCTATATCTTTATTCCCGAGTTCTTCTATTGCTATAGTATATTACTAAGGAAAGCGAGAGTAAATGCTACAAGTTTTACCTTTTAACTATTAGGTATATCAACCTCTATACCTTAGTTAAGAAAGGTTGTTCCTTTCCTACTAATCGCCCTTACGATATCTACGAAATTAGATTTATACAGACTAAGCGTAACTAGAGAAAACATTGGCCCGGTGGGCCCTACTATAACAACCGAGGCCTACTAATATATAGTAAAATTCTATTAAGACCGGTAGGTATTACTAGGCCAAAACAATTAATAAATATAAGTAGTAGTAAGGAGATAGTATTGTAATCCCTAGATAATAGGAGGCTAAGGCCGAGTTAGGCCGAGGGTTAAGTAAGTAAGAGATGTAATAGAACTCGTATAGGTCAATATCGGGTATAACCAGTGCTATACAGCTATTAATCTCTATATTAGAGATAGACATAGATTTTTTATAGTAGTATTAGTACTAACAGAGATTTCTTATAATAGTATTAGTAGTACTCAAGTATAAATAGATACAGATGCTGCTTTAAGAATTGGTCTATACCTTCCAAATTACAACAGATAATCGTCCTACCTATACCTATAGTTAATTAGTAGAGTATCTCTAAGAAGCCTTAGCTATACCTAGCAATTTCTAGTTCTACGCGGACTAGGTTACTTAGATAGAGTAGAGTAACTAATATATACTCGGATATAATTTCGATAATCTAACGAAGGAAGAGTCTACTACTTAGTCAGTAATTTAGAGCTATACTATTTACCTTCTCGTTTCAAAGGTATAGTCTAGTATGACATTAATGTGGTCTTTAATCTAATACTTATAATAGAAGAAGACGTTATTCTATAAGAGTACTATCTTTTAAGGAAGAAGAGGTAGCTCGAATTTGTATTACGTATTAGAGGACTAAAACACTTCTTTTAGACGACAATAGTACCCTAGGCAAACGGAAAGGTCCTACAGAAGTCCTGGCCGACTATAAGAATACGTCTAGTATATAGTATAGAGTACGTTGAACAACCTCTTATATACCTAGCAGATCTATAATTAAAGATAATAAAGTCTAAAAGAAAAATTGGATACTTATCTGTCGATATAGGTTAAGAATAACTATAAGAGAATTTATCTTAACAATATAGATTATAGAACTTGCCAAATCCGCAGTATATACTATTAGCTATAGTTAAGCTTATAAGTTTAGTAAATAAATCAACTATATTAAATATAATTAGGTCTTCCTCTAAAGCTGCCTAGAGAGGGATCTTCTATAAATATATATATACGAAGAACCAGGATCTGTAACTTAGCCTATACGTACCTAGTTCCCCGTACTAGGCTTTGTTATCTCCTATAGCTAGCCTACCTGCTTCTTAAGTATAGATATATATATTAGAAGGGTATTTAACGCGGCCTAGCAGTCTGGTATACGCAGGACCTCTAATAGACTCTTTTATTAAGAACGCGATATTCTAGCTTCTTTGTACTATAGGCCGAGAGCAGTCCTAAACCGCGAAGGATTCGTATTATATAAGCGCTTATAAGGAATAATATCTAGGTTATCGGATTCGAAGTCGTTCTATATATTGCTAGTTTCGTCGAAGAGCTAGGTTAAGTACTAAGCAAGGTCTTTATTCTTTGCTAGAGGTTTAGTATATTAATACGCTAGTTAAATCTCTTCTACGTTAAGTACAACTAGTAGGGCAGATATAGTATCGTCGTAAATATAAAGTGTCTCTATTAATATACTAGCGTTAACGAAGGCGGAGGCCGGTATATCGAGCGCTATAAGCTCTACTATATTAAGTCCCTCCTCTTGCTCCCTCTCTTCCTCTCTAACGCTCTCTTTATTACTCTTGGTCTCGTTGTCTATATAGCTAGTATAAAGTTGGCGCTAGACCTTAGTCTTAGTATAATCGTTCGTATACGGCCTACCCTCCTAGTACTACAGTTAGCTATCTCCTACTTATCGTAGTCGAGGGGTAATAGGTAAACAGAAGTGTCGCGATATAGATAAAGTAATATAAAAGCTAATCGAGTTGCGTTACGTTATATATATATACTTTACTCGCCCTATAGACACGTATTGTCTATTATACTAAGCGAACGTATAGTAAACAATTTAGGCTTTATATAATACCTCGTATAGCAAATAATTTATACTCTATATAATACCTTACAAAACTCTTACTAACCTTCTAAATATATACTATACACAATAGCTAATATATTACTAATTTGCCTTATTAGTATAATACCCTAATATCGAATACCAAACTAATATACGTAGATATTATAAGAGCTAGGAATTCAAGATACCTCCGAAAGGCTCTTATAGCGTCTGTAGCGTCCGTAGCGGGCGTAGTAGTAGTATAAATTATAGTAACCTTACTACTACTACTAGGCCTACTTATAGTAGTAGTAACTAGTACCTAACGGGAGAGTTATATAAGCAGAGTAGCGCTCGACGTAGCGGTAGGGGTAATACTACTCCCGACGGTAGTACTTATACTCCCTATAGTAGTACCTACCTGTACTCCCTATAGTAGTCCTAGAATTACATTTAGTAGTACTAAGTATTCTATATACTAGTCCTTTAATATCGACCTAGCTATATAGTAACTAGATCCTCGTCTTCTATAGACCGCTAGTACGAATCGTTCTACCTCTAACCCTAGTATAGGTATTAGTTTTAGCTCTAGTAGTAGTAGATCTATCGTTCGCCGAGGTACTACTCTATATTCGAAAGCTACTACTACCTTCTATTAGCTTAGCTTTGAACAGAATATTCCAGGTAATAGTTAGTAAGTCTAGAGAAGCGTAAAGAGCTATACGAAATAATATAGGAAGGTAAGACTATCGACTGTTCCTCTTACTACTATAGAGAAGAAGCAGTTTAGTACTACCCTAGACTATACTATACGATAGAACATAGTTCTAATATACTCTAATTTGAACCTCTTAGATAATATCTCCTTTGTCTTTAGTAACCGTATTAAGGTTAATAGTACTAATTATATCTAGGCTCGTACTAAGATATTAGAGAATTACCGCTTGTACAAATTAAAGGTACTACAATAATTTGAGCTTCTAATTAGTAAGCTAGTAGTATAAGACCCGTCCCTTATAGAGATTTCTAACTAGACCTTTGCTAGTAAGCTACGCTATTTTATAAAGAATTACGTTAACCTCGAGGGTAGCTCTAAGCTTAGCAAGTAGTTTATAAAGGCTATTTTTGTTAACGTCGGGGTCCGCGTACGTACGTAGTTTAGGAAAGGCGAGACAATGGATAATTAGGATATAGTAATAAACTTCTAGAACGAGATTGCCTTATTGCCTGCCTACGACGACGTTACGATTTCGGATCTTTTAGTAGCTATCTTAAATATTCCGTATTACAAAGGTAAGCAAGAAGCGTAACTTTATAGATATAGTCGAGAACTACATCTCTATAGAAGAGGCGCTAAAGAAGTAGTAGATTGTACTCTTTACTAATATCCGTACTAGCGGGGACGAAGATATCGATAAGCTAGACGAATTCGATAATAAAGACGATAAGGGGAACCTATAGTACGATAGGGAAGGTAGCGATAAGATAAATATCGATAATATAGACGAACAAGTGTTCTCTAACTAAGCTAAGCAGGCGTAATACGATCGATTAAGAACCTAGGACTATTAGCAGTCGCGTAACGATTAGCAGTCGCGTAACGATATATAGGAGATAGACTAATCTTAGAATCTTAATTAGGATACAGACCTAGAGGTATATAAGGGAGATAGAGACAGAGATAAAGAGGATATTAGACGTTAATACGATAGCGGCGATAATTCTAGTAGAGACTAGTTTAACGTAGGCCTAGGTAGGACTATTAACTATATACCTAGAACACTAACTCTATCTGTAGCTATTCGACTTCGTTCGTAACTTTTAGTTCAAGGTACTAGTAGAAGATAAGACTATACTAGATAGAGTTACTAACGGAGATACTAAGCTCGGGTTTAGCGGTAGTAGCTATAATACTAGCTTTACCTAGGGCTAACAACATCGCCTAAAGTACTAAGCACTTAAAGACCTCTTTGGTTCAATATAGGTACCTCCTAGTAAGGTACCTATATATATATATAGATATAGCGGGTATAACTACAAGGACTTATAGCGATACGTTAGGATAAGGTTAGATATACCCCTTGTCTTTAGTATAGGCTATATATTAATACTACAGACTACTAGATATATTCTATAAAAATTAAATAATTTATATGACTTTACCTTAGTACTCTATACTAGTCCTTACTAGCTTCTAACGTAACGTAGTATACTACATATACCTAACCTAAGGCAACCTAACTAAGGTATACCTTATATAGAGAAGGTATATATACCTAAGGCACTTGTATATAAGGTACCTATACCTATATACTATATATATAGAGTATGCCCTATATACGATATAGGTTCTTCTATAGTATTTACACTCTTCGATTATTTATACGTTCTGCTATAATAACACGTCTAGGGTTAAATATGCTTTTGATATACTAAGAAAATTAACATAATATTAATACGCTTCGATTAGTTACGTATATTAACAATAGACAGAACGATATATATAGGCGCAAGTTATAACAGCATTATGGTATAAATTAACAATATAGTTCTAATACGATTTATATCTTATTTAGAGCTCCGGTAAGTTATATACGGATTTCTACTTAAGTATATATACGTACTATTAATGTCTCTTTAACTATAGTAGGCTTATTAAGTCTCTAGTTAATCTGTCCTAGATCTACTTAATTAATAGCAGATATAAGCGGAGGTACGCCTTATTGCTTCGTTCTACCCTTACGGTTTCTACTATAGTAGAGACTATAAACGTTATTATAAGCTTCGTCTTTTCTAGAGAATAGCACCTTTCAATAGCTAGGTATACCTAGTACGACTTTATAGCAGTTAGCGTAGTTCAGAACACGTTTGCAATAGCTGCAACGTTTGTCTATAGAGCGATTCTTTGCCCTCTAATAGCTACTATTTTGGTATTGAATTATTCTAGGATAGTCTAGGTCGTAATCTAACTCGAACGCTTTGCCAGGATTGAAGTCTGTATAGTTAAATAGACTATCGAAGTAGAATAGGCGCTTATCTAGTAGTTGATTACTGTAGCCGGTTATACTATCCTAAAGAGTAGCTATAGATTAGTAGGTATAGCTAGAGTCGATTAGTAGGTATATAGTATAGGGTAGGTATAGTAGTATAGAGTAGGTACGGTATTATAGGATAGATATAGTAGTATAGGGTAGGAGTAGTAGAATTAGGTAAGTATAGTAGAATAGTAGTAGATACTTTATAGTATATAACTAGAGTAGATTCGGTTAGTACGTTACGTTAGTATAGTACGTTATTTCGTATATAGTATATAGTATAGTATATAGTTCTACAAGTTAGCGGTATATTAAGTTTTTACTAATATAGGTTTACTAGACACTTTGTTAGAAGGTATATAGTTTGTTAAGAGAGTAATTTCTTTAATAGAATCGTTTGTAGGCGGCGTAAATATCTCGGCAGCGTATTAGCGTATCGGCGTAGTAGTAGTAGTAGTAGTAGGTACAGTTATTAGTAGTATCCGTATTGCCTAGTATACCCCTATAAGCGATAGTATATAGGTTAATCAAAATTACGTCTTAACGATAAACTAAATTACCCTACTACCCTAGCCTACTTAATACGCGTTGTCTTACCTACTAATTCATCTATTATCTATAAGAAGGTATAGATAATACTTTGTAGTATACTATATACGCTCGAACGCGTTATATACCTCTTATATACTTATTAATTCTAGTAATCCTTGCTCTTATATCTGCTTCTTCTACTCGCTTCAATGCCCTACGTACTTTATATAAATCGCTCTCTTCTCTCTTTCGCTATATCTTACGTACTAGATACTAGTATAATACCGAGCGTACCCTATATACGTTTTCTATAATAGTTAAGTAGCGGACTATATCTAAGTACCTTATAATAGTATAGAAAGCTCTCTCTTGAATAACTATAGTATATTCTATTAGCTAATGTTCTTAACGAATTTTCAGAGTAAGCGGACTATCTTTAGGGTACTAAATTTGTTAGTAGGCCGAGTATTAATAGTATCTATAAGTTACTACTATTCTATCTCTATATAGAAGTGTCTAATAATATACTCTATATTATTAGGCTATATACTAGTCTTCTTAAATATACTATACAGGGTACTAGCTTTTAGGACTCGACGTTAGAAACGCTTAAAGTTAGTAAGGAACTCGAGTCGATTATAACTACTATATCTGAATCGAATAGCTATATTAGTAGCCTTAGTATACTAATACCTATATAGTTGAAATACTATAATGTCTAATAGCTATATAATATAGGTAGAGTAGACCGGTAGAGCGATCGGAATAATAAGATACTTATTATAGAATTCAATCTACTCCTTTATCTAGTAACTGCTATATCTATCTATTAAAAGTACCCTCTTAGCCCTAACTATACTAATATAACTATACTAATATAACTATATTTCTTAAAGTACTCAAGCTACTCTAGGTATATAAGATCGTTTGTATACCCTAAGTTACTTACTCTAACTAAAGTATCCTTATCGAGACTAGTATACTATATAGCTATATATAGTTCGTTCTATAAGATAAGTATAGAAGGTACCGTAGCGCCGGCCGCTAAGATAGCTTCTATATATAAGACTCTTACAATTATTCGTAGCTAGTAGGAAGTTTTGATACTATAGATACTATTGTCTATCTGCTAGTAATACTAGTCTAGAAGCTAGTCTCGTCTATATTGTATAGATTCGACGTAGTAATACTATTTTTAATGTATATATAGCAGAACTTAGCAGCGTTTAAGATATCGAGTTAGAGCCCCCTTTTATATATTATTAAGCTTGCGGTTCGTCGCTATATACGTATATTCACTCGGAATACCTAGGATTCGGTTTCTAAGCCGTTGATAGTAAACATTAAACGATTTACCAATCTCTAATATTAGTAGGTATATCCGTATTGCCTAGTGCACCCCCGCAAGCGGTAGTATACGGGTCAATGAAAATCACGTCTTAACGATAAACTGAATTACCCTACTACCCTAGCCTACTTAATACGTGTTTTTTTTTATATTTTCTACAGTCAATCAATATAGCGGCCTATATTAAGGAAGAGGATCGTATCGCGGAGGCTATAGAATAGATAGCTAATAATATAGTATTCCTACTAATAATAGAGATTGCTAAATCGTTTGATGTTTACTACTAACGACTTGGAAACCGAATCCTAGGTATTCTAAGTAAATATACGCGTATAGCGACGAATCGCAAGCTTAATAATATATAGGAGGGGGCTCTAACTCGATATCTCGAATACTACGATAAGATTAGAGTTAGCGTACGTATATAGTCGCTTATAGTATCGGCTAATTCGATTCTTGTACGAACTTATATTAGTACCGAACCGCCGCCTATAGTAAGCGCTATATAGGTATTACGCTAGCTCGTATATTACCTAGAATAGTTCAAGAGAAGGACTATACCGTTGGACGCGTTACGTTCGGCTACGTACGATATTAGCGACATTAAATAGTAGTTTACTAAGTTCTGCTATATATATATTAAGAATAGTATTACTATATCGAATCTATAGAATATAGACGAGACTAGCTTCCGGATTAGTATTACTAGTAGGCAGACGGTACTTACGTAGTACCTACGGCGTCGAAACTTCCTACTAGCCGCGAACAATCGTAAGAGTCTTATATATATAGAAGCTACTTAGCGGCCAGCGCTACGGTACCTTCTATACTTATCTTATAGGACAAACTGTATATAGCTACGTAGTATACTAATCTCGATAACGATACTATAGTTAGAGTAAGCAACTCGGGGTATATAAATAATCTTATATACCTAGAGTAGCTTAAGTACTTTAAGAAACACAGTCGTATTAGTATAGTTAGGGCTAAGAGGGTACTTTTAATAGATAGATATAGCAGTTACTATACGGAGAAGTTTTTTAAATTCTATAATAAGCATCTTATTATTCCGGTCGCTCTACCGGCCTACTCTATCTATATTATATAGCTATTAGACGTTATAGTATTTTAACCCTATAAGTATTAGTATACTAAGGCTATTAATACGGCTATTCGATTCGGATATAGCGATTATAATCGACTTGAGTTCTTCGCTAACTTCGAGCGGTTCCGGTATCGAGCCCTAAAAGCTAGTACCCTATATAGTATGTTCGAGAAGACTAGTATATAGCCTATTAATATATAGTATATTATCGGACGCTTCTACGTAGAGATAGAATAGTAGTAGCTTACGAATACTATCGATACTCGGCCGCCTACTAACGAATTTAGTACCCTAAAGACAGTCCGCTTACTCTAACGATTTGTTAAGTATATTAGCTAATAGGATATACTACGGTTATTTAAAAGAGAGCTTTCTAAACTATTAAAAGGTACTTAGATATAGGCAATCGACGGTACAGAAGCAATTAACGAACTCTGCCGCTTAACCGTCGTAGAAAACGTATATAGGGTACGCTCTTAGATCAAACGTTCGAGTCTATAGCAAGAAGATGTTATACTAGTATCTAAGGTATATAAGATATAGCGAGAGAGAGAAGAGAGTAATTTATATAAGGTAAGTAGGGTATTAAAGCAAGTAGAGGAAGCAGATACAAGAGCGAGGATTGTAGGAATTAATAAGTACGTAAGAGGTATATAACGCGTTCGAGCGTACGTAGTACATCGCAAAGTTATTGTCTACGCCTTCCTATAGGTAATAGACGAATTAGTAGGTAAGACAATATATATAGAATAGGCTAGAGTAGTAGGGTAATTCAGTTTATCGTTAAGACGTGATTTTTATTAACCCGTACACTACCGCTTGCAGGGGTGTACTAGGCAACACGGATACTATAGGGTTAGGATCTTCTTCCTCTATATAGGCCGCTATATTGATTAACTATAGAAAATACGTATTAAGTAGGTTAGGGTAGTAGGGTAATTCAGTTTTTCGTTAAGACGTGATTTTTACTAACCTGTACACTACCGCTTGCAGGGGTGCACTAGGCAATACGGATAAGGCTTGTTGTTTAATTCGGCGGAAATTCGTCTTAATTCGGTATAGGGTTCTATAGTTTTATACTAATTGTCGATTTAGCATATATTTCTATAGGTTGTTTAGTAGCGTATATAGTGTCTATAGTATCAATATAGTATTAAGTATTTAAGAACATAGGTTTAGTTTAGAATTGTTTAGTAGTAGTATATTGTCGGCAGCGGCGTAAATGTCTCTTTAGCGTATCTATAGTAGTCGTTATTATTACTATTATAGTAGTCGCTATTGTCCTCGTTAGCGTTATAGTATTAGGTATCGGTAGTATAATATTAGTATTAATATAAAGTAGATAGAAGGAAGTTTAGGAAGTCGAAGTAGAAAGTTTGAATCTACTTACGTTATTATAATATATTATACTAGATAATAGTTTTCTAGCTTCGAAAGCTGTATTCTATATGCCTACCTTACTACATAGTGCTATATAGCGCTATATACAGCGTACCTACGTATACAATATATATAACGTAATATACGTAACGCAATATATAGTAGATTGCCTCCGGCAGGTATAGTAGTCCTTCGCTATACTATAGAACTATATAGAGGTAGGCTACTATATAGAGCTTTTTTTTCTTTTATACCTATAGCGGGCTTTTTCTAAGATAGTAACGGATTCGGCTTAGCTTATTTAGCGCGCCCTACCCTAAAGGATCTTACTAATCAAACTGCGTAATCTTAGCCAATTAGAACGTCCGATTTTGAGCCGATTTCTCTAGCTATAGTAGTCTAACTATAGATTGATTAGCCTCTACTCCCCTCTATATCTAACCTATACTATAATTTAGAAGGCTTAGAGGTCGTTCTATACTAATTAAGAGTAGAGTTAATTTAGTTAGGTAGGTTCAAATAGTAGGTATTAGCTACCTCTATATATAGAAAATACAATATTGAGATATATATTTGTAGTATAGTTCTAATATACTATTGCGCTTATTGCGCTAACTTTCCTCTATACTGTTTATATATTACTAGTATACATCGTTGTTATAGTACACCGCTGTTACTATAGCTACGAAATCGCTAAATCTAAGCTATATATAGTATAGCGTTCCGAGGCTTAGCGCTAGATTGCCTACTATAAAGATATCTGAGAACCTATTTCTACGTATTAAGGAGTACTACTCCGAGGTAATAGCTTAATAGATTCGAGTATATATATAAAGGAATTCGAGTATGCTCTAGTATTAGCCCTATAGATTAGTTTCTTAGCTATATTAGTATTTCTATCTAGTAGGATAGTCGCAATACAATCAAACGTATACCTAGCAATAGTATAGAGTATAAGTATTGTAACGTAGGTATTAGAATAGATTTTTATTGTATATATATTCAATAATTACTCTACAAAGCTAGTATATCCTCTACTTAGATAGAGGAAAAAAAGCTAAGAAGATATCCCTTAAGAAAAAGCCCGCTATATAGTATAGGTATACTTAGCTCTATAGCCTACCTTAAACGAGATTTATAAGGAACGAGAAGAGAAGGACAAGGCGAGACGAGAGAGCGAGACTAGAGAGCGAGACGAGACAGAAGGTAGAGGAAACTATATAATAATTACTAATAGGTAACCTAAACAAAGAGCTTAGGAATAAATAAATAAGATAGCAATGTAGGCTGCTACTACTAAGTCGTCTAATAAACTCTTCTCGAAATACTAAGGCTAACTATTCTGCTTGCTAGAAGATTACTAGACCCTACTATCTCGTCTCTTTAAGATATAGCAAGCGCTATAGCTTTATATAGATAAGAGATAGTAGCTATGAATAGTATAGAAAAGCAGACTAAGTACTATACTAAGGGGGATTGTAGTATTACTGCAAAGGTTGAAAAGTTGTTATAGAAGAGCAATTACTAATAATAACAACCTATATATTGATTCTTACTTAGTGTATATACAAAGTATAACTATCTAAGTATCTTACTAATTATACTATCTAACTATCGCTAGGGTAGTCCCTAATCAAAGTTATGCCAAGACTTTGATTGAAGTTTGATTGATTGACCAATCAAAGTTAAGAGACCTTAGGTTTGACCAAACTCTTAGTAATCAAAGTTGAGGGTACCTTAACTTTAACAACTTTAAGGTTTGACTAGGGGTAGGAGGGAGAGAGAAAAATTCTGACTAAGAGAGGAAAAAGTAGGCTAAAAAGGTAGGAGGGAGAGAAAAAAGTAGGCCTAAAAGTCGAGAAAAAATCGAGAAAATCCGGAAAAAGGTATTGTTTTAACAGATAGTATACGAGGTATACTATAAGGTAGTATAGGAGACAGTATACGAGGTAGACTGCGAGATAGTACAATAGCTATAACTGTATTAATAGTACGAGCCGGTATAACAGAATTAGGGTTCTGAATACGCTAAGAGCAAGAGTAAGGCTAAGATACTAGCGATAAAAGCTTTAAGGTTAATACTAAGTACGTTTATAGTAGAGTATTAGCAATACGTAGTTCCGGCCGGTACTATAAGCTAATTAGTAGAGAGATAGAGATACTATCGACTTCAATAGTTAATATATACGGAGATAGCTACAATCTTGTTTTTAGCTTAGAATTATATGAATATAGAATTCCTCTAACGGACTGTAGCTTAATACTATATTAACTAATTATAATGTACTTCTAGTATATTTTACCACAGTTATTCTAATACTCCGCTATATCGGGTCTGTATACATTTTCGCTAGAATATTAATAGAAATGTTTGAAGTATAAGCATATAAAGTCAAAAGATTTTGGCATAGGGCTTTTAACATTTCAAATTAATGCTCCCGACGTTTGTAGATCCCCCTAATACTCTTTCGACGATAACACTTGTGGATTAATTACTAGTACTCTATACTAGGTCTAGCGATTATATTTAAAAGTTCAAGCGATAAGACTAAATTGTCTAAATCCCGTATTCTCTAGAGAGAACTCGTCAATAACAAAGTATATAACGCTACTTTAAGTTATTATCTACTAGTATATACTTAAAACTACGCCGACAGGGTAACTAGATATAGCGATTGTAGAATCCGAGATCTCTAGAAAAACTTCTAGCCTAATGTATAGCCTTATAAGCTATACTTGTCCACGGATAATAAAGGACGTATATGTTTAAAAGCTTTTCCTAGCTTCGGTTCTAGAGAGTTGCGTACAAGTCTATAACTTTCTCGCCTTGTAGTATACTAGATTCCTAAATTTTCTCTAAGTCTTAGATCCTCGAAAGCTGTAGAAGTTTACAAAAACGCCAATTACTTATTATCTCTAGTCTAAAAGCTCTACGCGTACTAGAGCGTAAACTCATTTATATATAATTCTCTGATTTCACTATTAGAACTCTAAATATTAAATATTAAGCAGGGAATTATACGCGGCGGGAGCATAGTGGGAGGCCAAATTTGCTTAACGCAGAATGTAAGTCCCTACTTCCTTACATTCCTTCGCTACCTCCTACCTTACTGTCTCCCTACTTTTGAGAGAATTGAGATAAGACAAAGTCCCTAGGCAATTGAGAGATCGAGACGGAGGTAGAGATAGAGATAGAGATAGAGATGGACGCGGCGCGATAGGTTTAGCGCGATAGGTACAGCAACGTAATAGACACTACGCGATAGATACTGCGCAATAGACACCGCGCGCGATTGTGACCGCGCAATGGAACCACGCGATGGACACTACGCGATATAGACACGCGTGCCTTAGGCAAAATTGACCTCCCGCGATGCTCCCGCCGCATATAATTCCCTATTTGAATCCTCTCTTTCTTGTTTAGTTCATATATCTTCTGCTCCTTCTAATACTCGTATAACATTCGTTATTATTCAGAGAGAGGGGCGTATATAGAACCCTACCTTCTACTTTTGGCTTACCTATTATGTACCTTTTTGAAGGTCTTTATAGCATCAATCGAACGTATATATAAAACCACCTTGACTATAGTAACATACAATAGTGCGAAGCCCTTAATAGGACGGAAGTATATTAGGCATATCTTAAGTATTAGTAGGTATTGTCTGTCCTAGTGTAAGATATTTCCCTAAGTACCTAGGAAGAGTAGTATCGGGAGTAGGAGTAAGGGCTATAGAAAAAGGATGCTTAATATCAAGAATCTTATCGATAGAAGACTCTATAAGTCCTCTAGGAATAGGATAGGACCCCTATAGTAATTCATTGGCGTTCCTATAACCTTCTATAAGCTTTCCAAATCTAGTACATTGAATAGAGAAAGAGTTATAAGCTTAAAGAGAGCCCCCTAGAAAGTTGTTTTAAGTATCTTAAGAGACACTAGATAGATATCTTACTAGTAGTTATACAAACTGATTTTGTAAGCACTAGGCTAAACGATGCGCGATATAGATATAGCGATAGATACGGCGTGCCTAAGGCAAACTTGACCTCCCGCTATTTAGAAACCTTGTTATCTAACAGTTCTATAAGTATATTGGTCGGATATATAGACCCTAAACAAAGAGTTCTTCTATTCCTACTAAGATAATAAAAGATAGCTTTCAATTCTAAGATACTATATTGCTACTATAGTAGAGGAGACTAGTACTTAATAGAGTACTATAAAAGTCTAGCTATTAGCCCGAAGGTATATAGAGTACTTGATCTTAGTAAGTTAAACGTACATATATACAGATGTAGCTTTATATAGTAAGAGCTACAATAAAGATTAGTATATACTCTATACTACTAACGGGCAGGCCTATAGGATACATTAGTAGTAGAGACTACTATAAGTCTACTCTTATATACATCTATAGAGATATAAAGAAGGATCTTGTAATAGACTAGGAATAAGAAGATATAAAGAATAACTACCCCATCTAGATTGAAGTTTACGTACTAGATAAAGACAATTGAACAGATTAGAACTTCTTAGTAGGTATTTGTACTACTATTCTGATATTAATTGTAGAAAACTTGTAATACCGTACTCGGCGTATCTCGGAGTTCCTAGATCTAAATAGAGAGTAATAGTAGAGGGTTGTTAACTCCTTGATACTTGATATACTCTAGACTTAGTTACTAGAAGGTTCTACGTATACATAATAGTATACTTAGACTAGTACTACTACTAACTAATATAGCTCAATCTAGAGTAAATTAAATATACATGTAGTATTTTACAGCCTTCTGTAGGATTCTAGCCCTTTTTCTCGGGTAGTATACTTTAGAAAGTGTTATATAGTTATCTTCAGAAGTTTCTAAGGATGATATTTCCTAGCCTAAGGTCAGGGCTACCCTCTAACTATTTTTAGATTGGCAAGGCACGTAACTGTCGGATATTTATAACCGTTGGATGTTATAGAGCCGTTGGATGTTATATAACTTCTAGGTGTTACGTAACCGCTAGAAGTTATATAACCGCTGTATGTTTCATTACTGCTCTATTTAGGTCCGCCTAGACCGTAGGGTTGCCCTTTAGTCCTTGAAGAAGCTTAAGACTATTTTTTAAAACCCCCCTAAGCTTAAGCTTTTAAAAGATCTTTCTATACCGTTCTTTTAGGCGTATACCTATATCAATGCCTATTACTATCCGTCGCTATGTATAGCTGGCTAAGGCTATATATATTGAGACTAGAGGTTTCTAGAGAAGTATCAACTCTCTCTAGATGTTTACGTCTAATGTCCTTATTATGCTTCTAGACATTCCTACTACTTGTTCATTTAGTAGGAATCTAGATTAGCTCTATTGATTCTATTGCTTATATGTAGCGTCTCTAGCTGTTTACTAGTAACATAGCGGATTCCGACTCGGTGTATATATTTAATGACTCCCAATTTATACCTATTTCCTTAAACATACTCTTAAGAAATACAGCTTGTTGGAAGGTACGTTGAGAGCTATAGAAGCTAGCTATTACGGAAAGCAAACTTTTTGTCTATTTGTCCTATTTCCTATTCTAAATTTCTAGCTTTATAGAATGGACCTGGACTTTAGAGCAACAGGTATTACTAAAAGTATTGTTGTAATCTTAGGTAGAGCGACCAGATCCCAAGTTTTTAATTCTAGTAGATCCTAAGTTTATAGAGATACATACTCCTTTCTATTCTCCCGAGTTTCTCCTATTAATGACTTCTTTATAGGTAGTAGGATCTTCTAAGTTGTTATTGGTAGCGATAGTATATGCATAGAGGCTTTATTCATCTTCTAAACCGACGTCTATTAGTATTATTTTAGATATCTTATTTGCCTCTAGAGTCTCGTTTTCCTCGTCTATTGATTTCTCTAGATTAGGCTCTGATTCTAGAGTATTACTTCTTGTAGAATCAGACAAGTTAGACCTTATATCAGGCTCTTCATTATTATCATATAACATTATTGAAGGTCTCTATAGAATTATACTCCTATCTCTAGAGAAGGCTTACTACTATTGTTAATAGTCATCTGATTAGTCTCTAACTATAGTACTTTATAGATACTTCAGTTCCTCCTCTGTTCTAAGAGAGTATAGTCGAGAGACACCAGCAAGCAACCGCCCAGGCAATAGTGAATATTAAGGGCTTTCTAGCGGACCGAGTTGATGATAACGAATTGTGTCGATGCCGCCTGGCCGGCAGGACCCAAGTTACGACACTGGAAGCAGGCACAATTCCGCTCCATTGCTGCCCGTTACCCGTCAAAGTCGCTTTGACATATACGTCCTCGGTCAAAGTATTCATAACAACCACAGAACTGGTATCATCTGGGTTTACAGTAGCAATAAACTGAATACCTGGCGTGTTGGGATTCAACGAACTCCCTGTCCCTTTCAGAACTATCGCACCTCTTGGTATAAATTTACTGAATTGCGCCATAAGGTAGTAAGCAATGTTGAATTGATACGAGCCATCGAAATGGATAGTGACCAAACCTCGACAGGAAGAGCAACCGCCCGCTAAGCGCGGTCCATGAGAGGGATCGCTGCCGAGATTCCACGCCATCACGCCTGATGCCCAATTTTGAAGAGGACCGATGGTGAAATTGGCAGCTTGGAACCAATCCCTGGAGTCAACTGCTGGTGTCCAGCATTCAGACATGTATTGCGTAACTCCCGGGTTTGCAGCGTGAAAGTCGGACATTGCCGTCCAGTCCAGATTACCGGCGTAGCAGTGCCATGCGACAGTGTCTGTATATTGACGCGCCCCATCGATGACAGTTTGCGGGTACGAAGGTACATCCGTGTTGTGGTCATAAGCCCAAATGGAGGTCCTCAGGCCAGAGTGAATGAGTGCCGGGCCTACGTGTGACTGAATCAAGTCTGCTTGTTCGTGGTCGTACATATACATAGATGGATAGCCCGGCGGGCTCATCAGAGGCTCATTCTGTATCGTGATTGCGTCAACATTCACGCCGTGGGCGGCGAAAGCTAATATATACTTGACGAAGTACTGAGCGAAGTCGCTCGAGTGATCGGTTTGATTTGGGTCAAGATAGCCAGTTTTCAAGTTGTTCGAGGTTGAGTTGCCTATCAAAACTCCGTTGGTCTTCATCCAGCCTGGAGCCGACCACGGAGACCCGATGACTTGGGTCTGAGAATTCTTCGCGATTATTTTCGCAAGGAGCTGTGCCATCGATGTGCCTTGACTGCCAAGCGCAAAGTTGGTGAGATTCGTGTCCGGCTTTCCTCCATTGTCATCATATGTTGTAGCGGTCGAGGACAGGTCCGAAGAACCAATAGTATGCCTCATCATACTGAATGCCGCCCCAGAACTAGTCATCAGCGAGCTGAGGAGCGCGTCGAGCTTTGAGCTAGAAAGGGAATTGAATGTGCTAACCGTCCCGTCTGTGATTGTAGCGCCAAACCCAGTGATGGTTTGCTTATAGCCCGCTTTCGAGTCGTCGATGTTGATGTGCCATGTCTTGGTGTTCTGTCTGGGATTGTCGGCACCATGTACAGGTGCAGAGATAGGCTGGAGTTTCATCGATAGGTCGGAGTTGGTGCAGTATGCGGCTGCTGCTGTGGCGTGCCTGTCGTCTGACAAAGGGAATAATGAGATTGAGTCGACCATCGTAAGCACCAGAAGTACAAGCAGCATGTACATGCTAGAGGTAGCCATGTCTGCATAGTGCTAAAGGACGAGACCTAGAGGATTCCGTTTAATCTTGATAGTCATGGCGCAGGCTGTTTATATCCTAATCAACCATATGCTATCTTCGACACTCGATGATTGCATAGAAGTAAATTGAGAATAGACGAGCGGGCCACGAGTCCTAGAGACAGGAGCTACCTCCTAGGAGGTAGCTGAAGCGCGCACGTATGATCTGCATTTCATTAGCCTCAAGGAGTAGAGCAAGCCATGGTTCGCCGTAACGCCTTAGCCGGTTCTCTCGTTGCAACTGGCCCTACCCTACGATCACCAAGATAAGCCGGAGACCTCAAATACAAAGAGTACCTAGTACTTGTATGCAGGCGAGCCAGAGGCGTTGCTTGACTGCTACGAGGCATCCTTGTTTCCTGACACTGTGTCCGCATCCGAGGCTCATCTGTTGTGCCATTGTCAGCTTGAAGGCTCTTTGTAACGCGCTCATACGAGCGGTGGAAGCCTGTACGTGGGCTCGCAGTCCATAGCTAAAGGGTGGCCCTGCATCTGGAGATCCAGTGGCTTCAATTCGAGCTCGAGGACACAGATATGGTCCTCGATTCAAAGCGCCAACTTTTACGATCTTCAACCATGCCACGAGGCAGATGACTCTCGGTATAGCGGCAAGCAGTGCTTTCGGTTCTCACTCACTGTGGCGAGGTGTCTTGGACGATGAAAATGATGTCGATCTCTTGCTTGCGCAACGTGCTTACGAACATGAGACATTTGACGGGATTTGGTGCTAAGCCTGGAACGCGCTTATGGGAGAGGCTTATTTTGCCGTCCGTGAGGGGGATCACAACTGGTCTTGCTGAGACTTGGGAATGTCGCCAATCGCAGTAGTCGGAGGGCTTGCACGAGTGTCTTCGGTCATTGGTTGGTGTAGGCATACCTACACCTGTACGCGATGCGAGCCTCGGCACATTTATTGATAGTCATTGGTAAGCTGATGTCTTCTCACTTCCAGCATCCTTCTCCTCCCACACCGACATCGAGACACCTACGTCTACGATGAAAACCCGGCCCTCTCGTTGAACATGTCCGACAAGTGTAGGTGCATTAGTCCTCTGCGTCTCTCGCCGGGCAGAACTACGTACGAGGTTAGCGAGCATCATCAGTCGTGCGTATACAGAGCTTGACCAATGCTCCTGTGGTGAGCTCTGCCATGACACCGCCCAACTAGCATGACCTACCTTTTTAGCTATCAATAGCGAACAAAGGTGCTGTTGCACAGTGAAAGGTCTTTGCAACCGTTGGTGGTGACCATGCTCTCGCTCGTTGGACAGAAATCTGCAGACCGGTCATTGCAACTGAGTCTGCAGTCTCAAAGTGCCTTCTTGGTGTCTACGTGTGCAGCAGTTTCAAGTGTTTCCAAACACAAAAATGCCCTTCCCACTGCGAAATCCATCCAGAGTCCCTTGTACAGCGTTCACGAGCTCGTCTTGTTTGGTGTCGTAGTTCCACGTTACAGGATCCATAGGAATGTCCTGGAACTTGCCTTGTTTTGTCAAGTCCAGAATCTCATCCACACAAGCCTTCTTCTGCTGCGGGTTCTTGTCTGCCCATCTGCTGACCCAGAACCCGTGGAAGTTGATGTCCTTGAAGATCAGCAAGCCCATGGGCAACTGCACCGGTTGCTTGCTCATGGCCCCATAGGTCACCACGGGACTGCCAGGCGCCAAATGTTTCGCCATGTCATTCACAAGCGGTCCGCCAACACAGTTCAACGCAAGCTTGACCTTTTCCCTTCCTCCGCTCGTAAATTCCTTCAACTGGTCGCGGAAACCTTTCGACCTCATCTCCTCGTCGGTAATAACGACATCCGCCCCCAAGCTCTTCAAGTCTCGCACGAGATCCTCATGTCCGCTCTCTCTCTTCCTCACCACATTGATGCTCTTATACCCCCACAGCTTTCCCAGCTGAATCGCCGCCCTCCCCACACCACTGTTCGCGCCATTCTGCATGAACCAATCCTCTCCCGACTTCAGCTCCACAAAGTCTTTCAACATTCGATATGCAGTGCAAGGATTCACAGAGACTGTTCCCACCTGCTCCGCCTTCAACCCTTCTCTCTTTTCCGTGTCAATCTTGACTAGTTCACTTGCCGTAGTCTGCGCATGAGTCCTCCACGTGCCAAACCCCTGCTTCTTCATAATGACCCAATCACCCTTCTCCAACCCCTTCACACCACTTCCCTTGCTAATCACCTCGGCGACACCCTCATTGCCGCCCACGGCGATGTTCTCGGGTGTCCCGAGGGAAGTCGTCCACGTGGGCTTGGTAGGGTATACGCCTTGGATTTGATTGATGTCTGCCGGATTGATGGGAGAGGCGAGGAAGCGGATGGTCACGGCGTCGCCGGTGGGAGGAGATATGCTGTGACCGTGTAGACGGAGAACGTCTTTGGGTTCCCCGAGGTTGGGCAGCACGAGAGCTTTGGCTTGTTCGTAGCCGTAAGCAGAGATGAAGCGGCGTTGAATAGCGGTGATGGGACGGTAGTGGTGGTGGTGGTGATGAGCGAGCAAGCGCGGGGCTATGAGCGGAGATCGCATTGTGGCCATTGTGTCTGGTGGTCAATCAGGTCGATCTGAGGGAGAAGAGACGAGAATTAGCAGCTTCAAGGATGAAGCCCGATGCTGTCGGTATGCACGATGACGCTGTACTTCTAGAAGCCGAGCTTGAACGGACACAGGTCCGCCAGCTTTTCACTTCACTTCACTTCATTCCTTCCTTCCTTCCTTCCGAGGACACGTCCAATCTGATCAAATCAGTACAAGAGAACAATCACCACAGTTATTGGTTCCTGGACACAACAGTGAAATCATGCTGTAATTTCCAAGTCATACGATCGGTGAAGTTTGTCCAAATACACGATTGTCCATCTCGTCACCTCACCAAAGCTGCTCACTTAGATCGCCTCTTCCACTTCTGGAACCATCCGCCGCCTCCTTTGTGACGCTCAAGCCCCACCCCAAGACCTCTCAGCCTCTCCTCATTCTCTGGGATGTGTTCGATAAACCTGCTGTCTTTTGGCCGATTCGTCAACAACTGGTCTGGTCCCTTCTCATCCCCATTCACCACTGTCCGACTGCTCCTAGCCATCTTCATGCTTGGCCTCTCTGATACGCCCTCCTGAGAAACATTCGAGCTGGTCGGTACTCCTAGCTGTGGCTCTGACCCGTCGTGCTGCGTCTGAATGCTCTTTCCCCTCGACCTCGGCGGCAAAGGAGGCGGACGCATGGGCGCGAGAGATAATGGCCTATCGATTCTGTCCACCGATGATTTCAAGAGAGTATTTGGTCGCTCTGATGGTGTATGACGATTTTCAATCAATACCGCTGCCTCTGGATGCTCACCTAGCCACAGAACGTCTCGAAGCTGAAAATCATGCGTCCAGGGGTCTCGTTCTGCGCTGGGTCGAGGAAGGCATAGAGACCTGCTTCGTATACGAGTAGTGATGCGAGGTGTAGCAGAGGCACACGTCTCCGAATTCCGTCGCCTGCTTCGTGCAGGCGCACTTAAGACCTCGTTGAGCCTGTGATGGCTTTGAGTCACTCGCTCTTCTGCTTCTGCGTCAATCTCGCTCCGCTTTGGTTCTGGTTTCTCGCGTCCACTGGAGCCCGAGCTCAAGTACATGAAGTCAGGTCCTGGCGCATAGCCTCTATCCTCCGATTCGACGATCGTCTCTCGCTGAGTGTCGGGTGTGGTGAAACCACGTGCCCGCTCTACTCTTTGCCTTTCTGATTGCTCGCGTGCCGTCCGAGCGGTCTCCACCGCTTGATCTGCACCATCTGGCTCTCCGAGTAATGTTTCCTCTGTTATCCCCGAGGCGGTCTGGTCTAAAGCGTTGCCAGCTGATAAAGTGAATGATTGGGTTGACGAACCTACAACCAAGGAGGGTTGTCGGCTTTTGGAAGCACTGCTCATACTCCATTGCCGAGAGTCATGGCGCGAGGTATGAACTCTGGCTTCACCCACCGGGTTCTGAGGCAAAGGAAGCCTACTTGGGCTATCTTCCAGTGGGTCTGATAACGCATTCACTTGAGCGTTGCGACGCATAGCAGTACTACCTTATCCGCGACGTCAGCTTGTAATGTGGTCGCTTCGACCGGCCCAATGCCGTGGGCTATACGTACGAGGGAGACAAGTTTATTGGACTGGTTCAGCCCCCGAATTGCTTCCACAACACAGGATGATCAATGGGGCCCCTCGTTGAGGACTATTGCTTCTCCGTTCGCAGTCACGGTACGCCCAGGTGCGCTCTAAGCATCGGTCGGTGTCGTGCACTCTACAATTGCTGATTGAGATCGTGTACGCGTTGTGTGATGGACGGTTACAATATGCTGAGGGCCCCTAGCAATACGAGCGGATGTGATGGCGTCGATGTCGGTGTCGATGTGCAGACCAGTTGCACGTTTCTTCTCTTGGTAGAGTGGCTGCCAGACATTCTCAATTTCGTCTCCTCTGGGGAAGTCGACATCGGCACCGACCGGATCGCTATTGCTGGTAGCCGCCCACTGCATCCAGTTCAAAATATCAGCCGGCTTCTCCTGGTGAGGCATTGCCTTTATGAACGACGGTACCGAGCGATGATTGGAACTCAACGGTGAAAGCTCCACCGCAGAGTCACTTGAGCTGCGTCTACTCCGCCGCCTCCCTTCCCATCGCCTCTCGTCACGGGTATCTTCGAAAACCATCCGTTGCCCTGGCTCGCCACTTTCATGCGCCCGATCTTCCTTGCGCGGCTGGCGTCCGCGGATGGCGTTATTGCGCTGAAGATGAACTCGGGCGACTGGTCGGTCATTCCGGTTTAGGTTATTGCTATCCACAGGTACTGCCCCGAGAGTATCCACTGAAACGACCTTGGCTCCACGGAACGACAAATTTGGGTCAATGCTATTCACTCGGAAGGCACCTGATATGTCCGCCATATGAGAGCTGACATCTTTGATTGCGCGTAGCTGCTGCGGATCAATCGGAACGTCTGTTCTTGGAGCCACCTTGGACAACATATTTGTCTTCTTGGTCGATCTGGCAGCACCCAAGATTCTAAGGCCCCGTGCGACCAGTGATGCTCGGAAAGACGTTCTCTCTGTGGCATCGCTTCTTCCGGTGTGCCTGGATATATTGTTGGCTTGCTCATCCTGCGAGGGACAGTGGCTGTGCTTTGTCGGGCTAAGGATTGGATGGAGGCCACTCAGTCGCTCGCCGAGGGAGTTCTTGGGCTTGACGCTGGTTATGCTGGTGGCCGAGGACTTTCTCGTGCTGCAGCGGCTCGACGACCGCTTGCTATTTTGTGTCATCCTGATGCTCCTGCTGTGGCGGGTAGTTCTTGAGTGCTCGTTGGTGCTCGGCGTCAAGTCTTTGCATATGCATACGCTTGCGATCGTAGAAGATTAAGCAGAACTGATCTGCGGCATGCAGTGTGTGTGGGTGTGTGGGTGGGTGGGTGTAGGTGTTGCATAGTCGATGCTGGGGTAAAGCGGTATGTACCTTATACTTTGAATGATGATAGCAGACTGACTGATCCGTGGGAGGAGAAATACTTCGAATGCACACTTGTTATATTACCTTACTTAGGTAATGGGCATGAGAATGCTGGGTAGCTTTCACAGCCGTACCGTCCAAAAACTACCGCCTGAAGCTGCGGTAGCAGATGCCTGCTCTCCTCGATCGAACGGTCTGCGGGATGTGGCCCCCGAGAGTCAGCTGGCCTGATATTTCTCGCTGCAGTGGTTCATCGGTCCTGCGTGGCTGATAGTGCTGCGATGTCAGTGGGCTTCATGAGAATACCCACACTAGAGGTTTGGAGTGAAGAATGCGGCCTCAGGTCCACATGCAATCCAATGCCGATGCTTCATACCAGCCAGGTATTACATGTGGCTATTGCGGCTCACCAGATTCGGGCGATCATCACAGAGAAAGTACAGTCGACTCTCAGCCGCCCTACACGACGATTGACAGGCTCTCAGCCTCTCCTGATGCCGATGGATGTGCTAGTCTTGCTCACTTTGCGATGGAGGCGCACTGATAGATGCCATAGGAAGTCATGTTTCGCGCTTGATGGACTCGAGTCCCAGTGGGCAATGCATAGCGCGATCTTTCGCCCAAGGCACTCTGGATACGTTCCCTCGCAGTCCGGGCACTCAGTGCAAATTTCATATCTTGAAGCGCAGAAGGCACGTGCATAATTTTGCCACTGAGCGAAAGAGGTAGAGGAGGCTTTAATTACGTTCGCTTCCAGTAGCAGGACAACGTCCACGCCTTGGACAACAACGTCGTATCGCACTGGGAAAACCCCGAAAGCGCGGCGGAGATGATGAAAAGAGTCGCCATGAACAGTAAAGAGTCGGAGGACGAAACCCATAGAATTAAAAGATACCTTGAGGTGACCATAACACCAGACAAACTGCCCCATGTGGTGACGAAATGCTTCAGCAAGATATACTAAAGCGTTGTGCTGATGAACCCAAGGCCGAGCTGCTGCATATCGGTCTCGGCGAGGTACACGCTTGAATATCATAGAGGACATTCATTTGAGACTGTCTCTTGAGGGACCTTACCGTAAAGGTAGGTAGGCCTACAAGCTGCACATCAGGTATCGCTGCCATGGATGACTAGGAGAGCGCCCAACTCACCGTCCCTCCGCTCGCTACATACTTACCTCGCGCTGCGCTGACAATTCGTATACCTTGCCAAACCCGCCAAACCTCCGCTATACATGTAGGCGTAGAGTCCGTTTCGCTGACCTTTACCGCGCTAAACTCGCCGAATGCCACATCAGTCGAAATCTGCTTCTTTTCTTCGTGAAAGCTGTGTTCGAGGGCATTCTCGCAAGGTCTTGGATATCAACAGAATAAGATAGAATGGAGCCAGCGGAATGCATGCAACGAAGGAGGCTGGTCTGAAAAATTTCGTTCGGCATTACTGTATGTGGAATTATCTACTGCAATCTGTCTGTTGTCATCTCTCCAAATCTCTTACATTGCAGGTCAGACGCCATCTCCATATTCAACAAGATTCAGACTCCGCTGAACGTCCGTCACTTCTCTGGATCCCACTGACAAAGGAGTGCTGCTGCTGCTTGGCTTCATTCAAGCTCATAAGTTATTTTTCCCCAAACCAACCAGCCACTCAACGCCAAACGCAATGCTTTTGTATACACGATTCTTCCTCTGCGCCTCCATCTTCGAAGCAATCACTACCATAGTCCAGCCACGCCAGTAAACCAGCCAAATGTGATGACAGTCACACTAACCATGCCGAGCAAGGCTAGCCACGTCTGCTTCTCCAATGTGGAAGCAGCATTGCAGGTCGCGCAGACATAGTCGGACATGGGCGTGTAAGGTTGGGGCGAGTACATGCCAAAGGTGAATTGGTTATACGGAGCCAGGTAGCCGGCCTTGGCCTGGTCGGTGACTTCACCTGCGGCATCATGCACGATGAGAGTGTAGGTCTCAGTGAGCAAAGGCACAGTGGCACTCGCTTGAAAGGCACCGG
The DNA here is from genome assembly GCF_000320565.1 of Sphaerulina musiva SO2202. NCBI lineage: Eukaryota > Fungi > Ascomycota > Dothideomycetes > Mycosphaerellales > Mycosphaerellaceae > Sphaerulina > Sphaerulina musiva. The sequence continues at coordinate 1,832,789 of NW_016017389.1, read as the reverse complement.
TGTCCCACGTGAAACTCTGCGTCTCCTCCACCGTCACGTTGGTGGCCAGAGTGTATGTTTCTTGGTTCTTGCTGCACGACGCAAGGATGTCGATGGCTGAAGGGGTGATGGAGAGCGAGGTGTAGTTCCAGGCAAAGGTGATGTAATCCTGGATCTTGTAGTACTTGGTCGTGAGGGCGTTGGGTGTGATCATGGAGACACCGCCCGCGGGCAGTCGTGCATCGAATGTCTTGGTGGTGGCAGTTCCGCCTGCTTTTTTGGTGCCAGTCTGCCTCGCAGTGCCTGTCCTCGTGCCACCTGAGCTGGTGTTGTCCGAGTTGTCTGAGTTATCCGAATTGTCCGAGTCGCTAGTCGCTTTCGCATCGTTGGTGGTATTGTTGTCGTCGTCGTTGTTTGTCCGGGTCGGTCTGGGAGCCGTCGTCGCTGTGTTGCCCTGGTCGCCGGTGAAGGAGAGATCGAATGAGCTTTGGACATTATCATCATCTTGCCGTCGCAGGAGAGGTTCGGCGCCGTTCAAGGCCTCGATGGGTGCCCATCCCGCGCGGGAGGCGGTGCAGGCCGAGGATAGGCAGAGCACTGATGCCAGCACCGACGAAGGCCGCATGGTGATGGAGCGATGTGTGTGGGTGTGAGATGCTTTTGAGCTGATGTTACGCTGCTCGCAAGCAGTCTATCCGCGGTGCAGGGTGCTCACAGCTGGAGGTGCTGCGTGAGTCGGTCTCGATGGTGTTGGCGGTGGTGGTGGTGTGAGTGTGGTGGTGTCTCTCGGCCGCGTGTCGCCTCGTTCTGGGCCGCTCAACGGTCAGATCGGTCGTGCGTTGCGTGTGCGTATTGCGTTTCCGGAGATCGGCTCCTTCGGCAGGCGAGGGTGAGGGTGGGTTCAAGCGAGTGTATGCCACGAATGGTATCTGTCTGTCGGCGAGCCAAGGTATTGCAATCGAAGCGAGTGTTGGGAAGGGGGAGAAAGGTAGGAGGTAAGGTAATGAAAAGGGTGAATTCAGATGGAAGACAGAATGTTCCCTTCTCCTTCGTCTTCGCCCAAACAAGCCAAGACGCTTCTCCTGCTGCAAGCTAATGTACTTCTATTTCGGGCACTAGCAGCGGAGTGGTGGTGGCGATCAACAACTCTAACCTGTCACGTCTCGTATTCATATACCACTTATACACTACCACCTACTTACACAGTAAAATGCCAAGTTGAACGACTTCTACCACGCTCAGAGTCGCATGCCTTTGCTAAGATGGCCCATAACTGCTCCAATGCCTTGGCTTTACGTATGCCCGTCCAAGCTTGTCATGGCTGGCTCGAGTACATGTAAAAATGCCCTCCGAAACCATTTTGGCGCCAGCTCTCCATTTGCAAGACATTGGCGGGTAGACTGCAGGGTAATTTCGACTATGGCAAGAAGTGTTGTCGGAAAATCAGGGCGGATCTATACGCTCCAAGAGACTATTCAGGACATGGGACGGCCGCTGTCATGCGTCTTCCGTGCGAGGTGAGGCCTTCGCCAACACTGCGAGAACAACGCACTGACTTCGGTCTTTAGTGATGGCACGAACGAGTTCATCTTAAAAGAGGTTCCGCAGGACTGGAACGCACGTCTGCAGATCTACAACCTCATCGGCAGCAGTCCTTTCGTACGCAACCTGGTTGACACTGTCCCGGAGCGGAAAATCTTCGTTTTCGACCACCTTCAAACAAACCTCTTACAACTTGCTCAGAAGGATCTCCCCCAATCGACAATGAAGCACATTTTGAAATGCACGCTCTCCGGCATCGCTGCGATGCATGAGAAAGACATCATTCATAACGGTAGCAGGACTCGCGTACCGATCGGGTTCTTGAGCTAACCCTGCGGCAGATATAAAGGCCAATAATATCATGGTTCAGATGACACCACCTGAGTCTGAATGGAAGATTGCGAAAGTCCAAGTAGTGGATCTCGAGGATTCGGCTCATCTTCGCGGTCCAGAATCAGCTGTCATAGGTGCGCAGGTCGGTAACATCATGTGGCGGAGTCCAGAGGCTCACGCCATGGGGCCTATCCGTAAACCGTCAGACATCTTCTCCTTTGGTCTCGTTGTAAGCTTGATATCTGTATTGGCATTGATCACATGGAGTTCCGGTCTGACGATGTTATAGTGTATTTACGCAATGACCCAGATACTGCCATTCGCAGTGGACGAGTCTGAGCTGCCGGAAGGAATCGATCCTTTAGCCGTTGTCCTCGAGCTTCAAATTTCCTACTTCGCAGAAGTGGATGATTTGAATGCATTTCTACGATACTTGGGCGATAAGCCCGAGTGGGTCGAAATCTTCCAAGCAGTGGCGAGCGCATTCGCTGGAGATCAGCCTAGAAGGCCGTTCCGACTCTGGGAAGGAATAGACGTGGATCAAGCAGATTCGTTCAGAAGTCTCATTCTCGGATTAACGAATTTTGATCCGGCAAAGAGATTGACGGCGCAGCAGGCTCTAGAACATGAGTGGTTCAAAGATGACATGATTCCCCAAAGTTGATATTGTCCCAACGACCCTGGTCTTTGGCTTCACGCAGATCACACATTGTTTCTGTCGACGTGGTGGCGTTACTCTTGGCAGGATTGGATGGGAGATTTCAACGGACGCCGAAGACACTTCGTGACAAGCTAGCTGCGATGGTAGGGGAGAAGCGGCAATAAAGTGAGAGGAGAATATCGACATGTCGCTATAGACCATTTGGATCACGAACACCTTACAGTCGGGACGGCAACGGCACATGAGGTGACTGATTTGAACATCCGTCCAGTGAATTATGCGGCATGCGCCAAGTATTTGATTCTGGTGAATCAGGCGTCGCCAGCGGACTTGCGGGCTCCCTTAGGGACACTTTCACAATGTATTGTTTCTAGAAGGCGCATGACCCGGCGAGGCTGATCTGTAAACAACTGAGGGACATAATCAAGCAACGCTTCGCGCTGAGTCAACTTGCATGGATTCTCGAGATCTAAGACTACCACCGCAAGCAGGTTTCGTGGCCTAATGGTAAGGCGTTGCTTTCCGGTTATCTCCATTTCATAGCCTGGCAAAGATTATGGGTTCGAGTCCCATCGGAATCGGTGAGCCTACGGGTTTTCGTTTTGCCTTTTTAATGCTTCCGTGGTATGTTGTGAGGCCTGAGGGATCAACTACATGCAGTATTATCTGCGGTCGAGGTACAAAGTAATAAGTGCAGGTTCTCGGCCTAAGGCGCTTATAGAGAGCCCCACAACATCATCTTTTTATGCCTCGTCGGAGCTTGTCGAAGGACCGGAGACATGGATATGAGGAGTCCGAGCGAGAGAAGGTATTCCATCAGACACCCGAGAAGGAAGGTACCAGGTAGCCACATGTGGATCTGTGCATTAATCTCCGGGCAGTCATCAGATACAATTTTGTACCAGGTGGGAATCCCACAACAAACAAGATAACAAGTACAAATGCAGTTGAACATGTCTTAGAATACGTGGATCGATGGGATTATCTACCTCCGTATCTTCCTGGCTACATCACATACCTCCAACCTACTAGCCTTACTAGGTACCTACCGTACATAGGTACTTAGGTACGCACGTTCTGCGTCACTGATATATACTTGCTCACCGTTTGTAATCCCAATTGTGTACGGTAATGTAACGTGCACAGAATTCCTGGGCAATATAAGTCAAGCGCTAGGAGGTAGGTAGGAGCCGAAATGCCAACACGAACCACACCAGTTTCAACCATCATCGCAAGCGTTTCCAGAGCCTCTCGTCAGGCAACGATGGACGATAAATTCAAATGTGACACAGTATATTATTATTGACTCACATGGCACACCATTTTGACCTCGGCTTCCAAGGCATCTTCTAGGGATTGGTGGACGCATGTGCTATATAGGAGGGAGGTAGGTATAATTTCATCTTTTCTGCCACATGCTCACACAACGTGACGAAAAGCTACATGGATCGGCTTTGCTTCTGCCTTTGGGGTGGCGACCATGTCTTTGCTATGCTCGACGGACTCGCCAAGTACAGCGCTGCGCCCCTACTACCTATGTAAGCCACAGCTGCCAGAGGCCGGCGTTAGGTAGGAGGTATGACCGATGGTGGAGTGGCACTCCTGCCACTCCACCCCAGACAACGGCTTCCATCCATCTCGTCGGCATCCATTTCTGGTCGCTCGACACCAACTTGTCTTTGGTTGAGATGGCGGACGGGTACAGTAGTGTTCGCTTCTAGGTTCACTTCAGCGGCACGAGAAGAAATTGCCTTGGGCGGAGACATACGAAGGAGAGCAGATCGGAAGTGCTTGGCCTAATCTATCAATGTTATCGAGCTGCGGGAAGCTGCTGCTGCTGCTGCTGTGCACAGAATGAGAGAACAATGGTCGGTAGGTAGGTAGGTCGGTAATATGGATCTGCTGTCTCCGAGACACGATTGTGGCTTGCGACAAACCAGCCACGCGACTGTATTACCTGCTGCACGGCGATACTGCTACTTGCATGCTTGGCGCAAGAAAGAATGCACCGAGGGATGCGGCCAGGCTGCGCAGTCCGAAAGGATCGGTTGTAAATAGCCTGCCTGCTACAAGTACAGCCTGTACAGGCATTATTTCGACGCTGACGTCTTTGGTGAATACTGTAACCGTGGATGTCTGATTGGCAGCGCTCGGAAGTGGCCACGGTCACAGCCGACTCGAAAATTGGCGGTACGAGCGAATGATTCTGAGAAAACGAGTGGGATCTGGGAACACTTGTGACTTGAAAAATTGAGAGGTGTCTGTGGTGTGGGCGGAAAAACTTTATGACCACATGATTATTGTGATACTGTACCTCCTATATGTTTATGCAAGACAGGAGGTACAGGTAGCCGCCACGTGTCACAGCGAATAATCTCGCAAGCCGAAGTGCCGGATTAGGGGGAGGGAATGCGACAGGTACACTTGTAGCTGTACCGTATACTCATCATACAGATCGTACACATCACCAACGATTGATGTGAAAATGCCGCTCGTAAAGCGGCTGTAGGTATTTCTGCAGTGGCGGGGTTTGGAGTGAGGATCCTGCGGATGCTTGCGGCGCGATAAGCGGTTGTACCTACCTTACCTTACACGTAGGAGGTAAGGTATGGTACAGGACAGGTAGGTATGATGTGGAAGAAGTACATGTACATCACGGAGTTTCCACGTGTATTTGTGGCGTAGAAGACCGATCCCTCCCTACCTGTATCTATGTACCACGTAAAAGCAAAGCCGTAGGTGATGACGATGACCCTACCTAGTACCTCCTAGGCAGGCTGCATTCCTGCGATCGCGTTCTGTGCGTGCGGTACCGGTGATAGGTACTGGGTAGGTACTGGTCAAGTAGGTAGGTAGGTAGCTGTGAGTCAAGTGAAGATCTCTGAGGAGATTATTAGGTATTCATCAAAGGGAGAGGGCAGGTGAACAGAACATGCAGCGTGTTCCAGTGACGGCCATGGTTCGGTGCTGATGTGGTGATCAGTCCGTGAGGCGTGCACGAAACGCAGCAGGTGGCCGGTGGTTGCATAGGTAGCCCAGGATCGATGACGGGCGCACTGGCATAAAAAAAAGCGATGCGAGTGGCTCAGTGGACAGCTCAGTGGACAAGTGGAAGTGGGAAGTGGAAAGATGAGACGGGGCCAGTCAAAACTCGCGGGATTCGAGTGAGATCCAGTTGGTGGAGCGACGGGAGCGAGGGATGGAGCGTTGGGTCATGACGAGATGTTCTAGTGCTTGGCAGGCGTCAGGAGATGACGAGAGCTGAGCAACACTGCAAGAAGGGAAAACGAGAAAGAAAAAAAGGAAAAAAAAAAAAGAACACACACACCCCCAAAAAAAGGCTCTCGTCGACCGACCAGTGAGCACTCTCGTCGACAGGCCGGCGGACCAAGGCCTTTGCCACGAAGCCGCGTCGCCGCGTGCCGGGAGTAGTAGAGTGGAGTGAAGTATGATCAGGGTTTTCCTACCACCACGAGAGTCTACGACCATTCAGGCCTCCGTGTTACTACTAATACACTGATGACTACTCTACTGTACAGTACAGGTTGCAGGTTAGGTACTTGTACTAACCTACAGGTACTTGTCCGACTTGCGCGTTGCCGGTCTGGTGATATCCCCTACCTCCTACCTCTTACCTCCTACCTCCTACATCCTACCTCCGACCTCCGACCTCCGTCACAGAAGAGGCGAGGCGAGACGAGGTGAGGCGAGGCGAGGCGGAGGAGGGTGCCAGTCACTCACTCTCTGGTGTGGTAGTCAGTCTGTGTAGGTATACAATATGGACAAAATGAACATAATAATAATAATAATCATAATGAACCCCACTCGCCTCCACTGCGACCATGGACTGACATTCCTCTGTGCCGTGGATGGATGGACGTTGCCCGTTGCAGGTTCAAGGTTTCATCGTCACGAGTGCACTGAGACTGAGTGGATGATTTTAGTTGGGAAAAAGCTTCAAGCCTCAGGCGTCCACTGAGCCCACCTGCAGCGGCTGGGCAAACAGCAATTTCCAACGTTTTTGTCTCGCGACTTTTCCCGTTTAGTCGCTCCTGCCTAGCGCGCTTTCTCCCGTGCACCGACCGAGCTGGAGCCAGCGAAACTCACTAAACTTCCTCTCCCCTTGTCCTTGGGAGACGCTTTCGCTCATTTGTTTCTTCGCTCTCTCGCGCTCACTCACTTTCTCACTACTCTTCCATCTCCGACTTCACCCATCTCTCATCCTCCTCCTCCTCCGCCTCCGACCTCCCTCTCGCCCGCCCTCCCTCCCAACCCTCCACATCACACTGCCGGCCACAGTGTGCGTGTGTGTGTCCTCGCCTCGACAATCCCCTCTTCTCTCGTCTGTCCAGCAGTGTGTCTGTTCGTCGGCACGCCCACTTCTGCGACCGCTGTTGCGCTGCGACTCCGCCACGTCGACGCCCTCACGCCAGCGTTACGAGCGCACACGACCACTACACGCATCTCAGTCTCTGCCGTCGCTGCTGGACTGAGATTACTGTGGACACGTCAGATCGGATACGGCTCGGCTCTGAACTCGCGCATTCCATCGACCGGCTTCCGCGATTGCTTCACTGCGCCCATTCACCTACGCTTCACTCTTTCACCACGACAACAGGACTGAACTATTCACTTGGCTTCCTTTCCTGCTGGCTCTACACCATATAATACTTTCTGGAACACATCACACTACATTTGCAACACTCATCTTCCGCCGCTTCTGACAAGGAGCTGAGTTACGATTGATTTTTGGGGAACACGCATACAAACACTCGGGGTCACACATCAGCCGCATACCACAACAACGAGTCCTCTCGGAATAGTCATTTCGGTCGACTTCGCATGGTACGAGGCCAATAAGCTTGCACCGCTCTCGTCGGTGCCTGGTCTTGGTCGGTGCGCTTGAAGGAAGAAAGACACGGCACGTACTCTGTTCACTGATACCATACACTGTCCTCGTGGCATCGGCAACTAACATCTACACAGGTCGTACTTACGCACCGGGTCTTTGCTTTAGTCACTGCTGTTTGCAAATATGCCAGGCTATTATCAGCGCCCTATGGGCGGGCAACTGCCACTGACTCCACCAGACTCCGGCTCTGGATATGGATACAGCAACATGCACTACACTGAGGATCCCTATGCACAAGCTCAGAGCCAGTGCAGTCATGACGGCTCCTACGAATACCAGTCCCAGAGCTACATGCAACCAGCGGTCGCGCCTGCGCCACCGACATTCCAGCACCAGCCCAATAACTACCAGAACACCACCAGTCTCCCTCCGATTTCGAACTTCTACGCACCGATTGGGGCCCCGATCTTGCCACCGCTGCGGATCAACGACCGGTTGTCCTTCACCGACGACTATCAACAACGGCTTCAGCAGCAAGAACAGCAGAACCAAAGAGCGCGAGATCAGCAACGCCAGGTTGTGAAAGAGGAGAAGGCTACCGGCGGTGTCTCTGCTCATCTCGATTATGAAATGGAGAACATGACGGATTTTGTGTGTCAGGCGGTGACTTCCATGTATGCCTACCACCTCTCCCCCGTCAGCTTGGCTGATATTGACATGACACGAAGCTTTCAACTTCGACAGCCGACTTCACCGCAGTTCCGCAAATGGGTACATCAAGTTCTCTCGGCGACGCGCCTGCCAGCAGCAACGATCCTGCTCAGCTTGTACTACCTCAATGATCGTATGAGCAGATTTCCTACTACTGTCAAGGGTGGTGACAACGAGATCTACCGATTGCTCGCAGTGGCATTGATCCTGGGCAGCAAATTTCTCGACGACAACACCTTTATCAACAGATCTTGGTCCGACGTCACTGCCATTAAAGTCGTCGAACTCAACAAGCTGGAGGCATTCTGGCTGGAGCTGCTGGAGTGGCGTTTGCACATTGATCCGTCTGACGAAACTGTCGCCGGCAACAGTTTCAAGTCCTGGTCGTCGGCATGGGAGAATCACATGCATGAGAAGGCGATTGAGAAGTCGGCCAAGCTGCTTCCCGCTCGCTTGTCGCCCCTGGATACGAACTTGCATCCACATGCACCGACGAACGCGAGTCGCGATCGATACTCACCGTACCCATCGCCATACACTGCCTCGTCCAACCGGTCATTTGAGCAGCCACAGTCACTGTCGTCACTGTCTGCTCGCTCTTCGCAATTCTCCACGCCTTACAGCTCGGCCGATCCCTGGGCGCCGAGCTCACGCAAGGTCGATGATTACTACCAGCAGCCGCCACGATATGAATCATTTGCTGCCGCGGCCGAGGCCGGAGAAGTCAACCGCCGTGCGGCGGCTGCTGCTGCCGCCGCCGCTGAGGACCAGGCACGTCAGTCAACCTATCAGTACCCATCAACTTTGCACCAGTCATACTACCACACGCCAGCGTACACTTCCGGCTGGGATACTGGTTCTTGGAGCAACCATCGGTACGACTGCAGCTGCCAGTCCTGTGCGTATTCGCAACATTGGCGAAACTACCCAATGAACTCGAGCTACGCAACACAGCCTGTCATGGGCTAATCCATCGCACATATGACACAAGGCTTAAGTGCGACGCCCAAATTGTCTTTGCGCACTTTTGCACCTTACTTGGAGCTTCTTTTTGCAGCGTTCTCGCCTCCTCAAAAAAGCTGGATCCATCTCGGGATCCCATCGTTTTCGAAGACTTATGTGATGTTCTTCCTGCACAACAATTTTCAGTACTCTGGCGTTTTTTGCTTCCTTTACTGTTGCTACAATACGATCTGCGGCTCGATCCTTGGCACTCATGATCGAGAATCCACGACAACCCCTCACACAATTCCACATGGAGGGCGGTTTTCTAGATCTGGATCGCGCAGGTGTGGACACCCTCGAAATCGTCCACGCCTTTCACACCTTTTACACGTTTGCTCGCATTAGACTTGCTGGGGCGGACATGTTCTGCATCCTTCAGCGGCAAACGATTTTCACGTTTTTTTTTTTCATCACGCAGCATGGGCATTGAATCGGAGAGGAGACAACGGGGATCCTTTTTTTTTGTTACTATTACTCGAACCACAGCATGGCGTTATGAAAAGGGAAGGACGGTATCAAAATGACATTGGCTTTGGCTTCGGGGACAGGGCAACACGCGAGCGATTGCTTTACTGTTTTTCTATGACGTTCTGATGCATATGGTGGTTCAGGAGAGAGCGGTGAATCCGGGAGAGGGTGACAGGAGGGACGTTACTGCCGCACAATGCGAGTTCTACGTTTGCCGCTAGATGGTATCACTTTTCCGGGGCGCGAAATGCGACAATCGTCTTTACGACCGCGAGGGAGAGAAATGGTTACGGCAAGATCAATCATCTTGCAGAATAGAAGACAACTTGAGTTTTAATGGAGTAGTCTGGCCTATGCATCTATGGCTTTGTTCCTTATCAGTGGCAGCACCGCACACATTGTCACCGATCACGAGCTAATATTGTCAGGTTTGATACAAGAACAACAACATCTGCACGTGTGGTCATGTCCTTCACCCTGTCACGGCTATATAAGTCGTGGCGTGCGATGGTAGAGAATAAGCAAGCGTGAGGAGATGGAATAGGAAGAATGTTGAAAACGGAAGAGGACCTTCATCTCTGGATGAATTCCACTTCACTTTTGCTGGGCTCATCTTCCGCAGCTACGGTCGTAGCGCCCGCAACGCTCAATCCTCACTTTGGGTGCGAAGGTAGTGAGGTCGTTATCGCATGCATGATGCCAGAAAAGACGAGGTAGGCAGCAGCTTCATAGTTCAGGTAGCTTCTCAAAACGTCTACGACCTTCCATGTTGACGACAACAACAACAACAACAACAACAACAGGAAGAATAACATTCACCTCAATTGACGCTGGCACTACAACGACACGGTGAGTTAGCCCTATCCGCACGCCTTTGCACACTTCCATGGCTGACACTCTACACAGATGGCGCAATCAACCACGTCAGCCGCCATTACAGGCAATGTTGCCACCGCCGCCGATCGAGTCCTCTCCATTGTGGAGTTGTTGGAAAACATCCTCATTCACGTCGACTACGAATCTCTACTCGAGTGCAACAAGGTCAACAAAACATTCCGCGCCACTATCGCCGCCTCGACCCATTTGACAGCGTATATGATGCTCGACATTACACGTGTCGACAAGACTTTCAGCTGTCCTCTCTACGACGACGAAGCTATGGCCCGCATCCTCCATCCCTTCGCCATCGTCATCAGTGGTCCAATTGTTGGGACGCGCAAAGGAATCTGTTGGTCCAGTCTGCTCGATTTGCTCGGTCCACGCGCTGACCGTAGTGTGAGTAGTGACCGAAGTCTTGAAATCTATTTGGCAGAGGACATGGACAACGACTGGGTGGAGCTGGGGTGCCGGAGGAGCCTGAAAGGCAACGAGGACCTCGACACCACGCCTTGCACGCGACTGGGTGACTGGCGCGGTGTGAGCATTCGCAACCTTCGAGCGGTGCAATTCCCGTGCCAGGCAGACGATCATCTTCATACTCTCTTAGCTTCCGAGAAGCACGATATCACTTTGGGAGAGGCCACGGATTTCGCTATAGACACTCTGAGGAAATGTTGGGCTCGCCAGTGTGCAGAATGAGGCAAAGGAGGCTGGGTCTTTGAAGTAACATTCAAGCGGAGGATGCAGTTGCGGTGAGATGACTCTGCAGTGAGGAGGCGGCGAAGACGTCAAGGGGGACCATATTATATGCAACCGAGCAGAGCTGAAGACGAAAAGAAGCAGTTTTCTGGTCTTGAGCGAACTACCTAAGGTAGGCAGGCAGGCTGAGTAATACGTAATACTTTAGGACGGAGACATGGCTTTTTTCGAGGGCTGCCAAGAACGTCCCGTCCGCTCTCGCTTTGCTGACTCAGCATTTCGACGTGACTTTGCAACCATATACCTATACCTTGATACCAGGTATGTTGGCATTTTGAGGAGGTATTGTACATGAGATAGGTAGATGGGAACATTTTCGGAACGTGGTTCGTCTCATCTATGCAGTATATACAAGAAACGTTTGCACCCACGCCGCAAGTTTTCTGCTTCTTCTGCTTCTACTTCTGCTTCTTCTGCTTCTTCTTCTGTCGTTTAGAAAAAGGCCTTCAGAGGAGCCTTGACATAGTCCATGGCACCCTTCTTCTTCTCCCCGTGCATCTCATCGATACTCGCCCGTCTCACTTCCGGTGTCACCTCGACGCCGCTAATCGTCGTCTTCTGTTCTTCTCTCATGCCCGTGTACAGATCGATGTCCTTGATGGCAACCCACATGCGACGATGCGATGGGTACACAAACCAACTGTAGATTTTCCATCCCAGGTAGAGGGCCAACAGGAACGGTCCGGCAAGGTAGGCTTGGAAGAAGGCTTCCGCGTCGAGGGAGGTGCCCCCTACAGGGAACAGAGCGACGTAGAATTGGGCTACGAGAGCGCAGATGTTGATGAGGAGGCAGAGGTATGAGCCGTAGACTCCAAAGGCGGCCCGGAAGGGGAGTTCATCGAGAGAGTGGCCGTTTGCTTTCCTATGGAAGGGAACAAGAAACGTTAGAATACGGCCCAAATTTTCGTGGGAGACAAAAAGAAACAGCTTACCAGGCATGACGGAAACGGATGTGAGCAAGTGCAACACTGCCGTAAATGAAGAGAATCGAAAGACCAGACAAGGCCAAGAGCCAGTTGAAGATGTCTCCTCCGTTCTTGGCCAAGTTGATGAATGCCAAGCAGCCAAAGAGTAATTGCATGATGACGACGACGAGAGGACGTCCCTGCTTGTCGACGTATGCAAACAGCTTTGGGCCCATGCCATTGCTGGCCAGAGCCTGGATGGTACGAGTGGAGCCGAAAGTGCACGAGTTGGCGACACTCATGACGGAGATGAGAATGACAGCGTTGAAGATTCCAGGAAGGACCTTGATACCGGCCAGCTGAATGGCAATGACAAAGGGCGAGCGACGCGAAGTCGGCCCATCTCCCGAGTACAGAGGGCTGTTTGCAGGCACAATCAGTCCAATCAGGAGAAGGTTGACAATGTAGAAGATGGCAATTCGCCAAATGGTCTGGTTCGATGCGCGTGGGACTTCCTTGCGAGGATTAACCGTTTCTGCTGCTGCCAGCCCTGTCAATTCTGTTCCGCTGATCTGGAGTCAGTATTCATATCATAAAATGTATGTTTAGATATAATAGGATTGAAAGGCGTACGCTGCAAAAAAAGTCAGCACACATCAAACTTCAGCCCTAGAGCATAATCTGGACAATACGAACTGTATGCGAATGCGGCAGTAACAAAGACAGAGCAGAATCCTTGAAATCCGTTTAGAAAGGCGCTGTAGGGAGCATGCCAGTACTCTCCGCCGATGTAGCCTCGGTCGTCTGTGGGGACACCACCAGTGTTGATGATGATGCCGAGAATCATGAAGCCGATACACGCGAGGATCTTGATGAGGGAGAGCACGAATTCGACCTGTTCACATCCTGTCAGTCTCTGCTGCTTGTTCTTGTGTCTTTGCTCTTTGCTTTTTGTTTTTTCATCCCCCCCCCCTTTTTTTTCTCTTTCCTTTTTGGGAGATTTTGCTCTTTCCCCTTTCGGTCCCCCTCGACTCCTCCTTGCTCATGCAACGACAGACCATTCACACTCACCTCTCCATAACCCCCGACACCGAAGAATTGAATAGCAACCAGAGCAACCAACAAGGGCACAATCCAGGCGCTGTTGTTGATACCTTCAGAGCCCGGCCAATAGTGGATGATGTTGCAGGCGGCGGAGATTTCGAATGGAAGCACGGTCAACCAGCTGATTGCATATTGCCACCCGCCTATTATCTAGTTAATGTTGGGAACGTCTTCTGCAGCGCTTTGTATACGAACAAGCAAAGCCCCAGCTACGTAGTCATCCGTTCGTCAGCAAATCAGTCTTTTGTCATCTCCCGCCGTCTCCGCGTGGTCGAGATATTATGATTATTGTGGATGTTCACTTACCTAGGGTCCACGAATCTGACAATGTACATTGTGAAGGCGCCGTTGATGGGGTACATGACGGCCAATTCGGCCAAGGCCTGCATCATCAGGTAGACCATCAAACCCACAATGATGAAACCGAGAAGCACAGAAGCAGGGCCACCGGTTTGGAAGGCGGTACCAGAGCCGACAAACAGACCTGCACCGATTGCGCCTCCGCTGTGATTGTGGTGTTAGTATCGTCGTCGCATAGGTCAAGTCGGGTCGAGTCGAGTCGAGTCAATTCGAGTCCTCCGGGTCCCCGGGCCACACTCACATGGCAATCATTTGCATGTGTCTGCCCTTGAGACTGCGGTGCAGCGCATTCTGATCGGCGTGGATGATTTGTTGATTCTCTGCATCAAGACTGAATTGGCGGCCGCGGACATGGTCGGCGAGGGAGGCTGGACGCGCCGGGTTGCTGCTGAACTGCTGCTTCTCGCCAATGTCGAGGGACTCGCGTTGGAGGCTCATGTTGGCGTCGCAGCCAGGCGCGTGTGAGGGCGGGAGAGGAGGAGGAGGAGGAGGAGGAGTTCTGAGAAGAAGAAGTAGAAGAAGAGGAGAAAGAAGAGGAAGGCAGCAGGTGAAGGTGAAGAAGAAGAAAAACAAGCTTAGCCAGTCGTTATCTCTCTTGCTCTCACCTGCGCGCTCTCGACCAAGGCAAACGGCAAAGGAATGTAACGTAACGGCTTGGTCGCACACAAGCTCGATAGCTTATCTAGCCGAGGACGCCTTCACTTGCACTAGCGGGGCTGGGCCACGAGCAGGACTAACCATTCGCGGAGTAGTGTTGAGCCGTCGTGCAGGAAGTGCAGTAAAAGAAAGTTGGAGATGGGGTTGGGAGGCGGATGAGAGGCTGAGATGCTGATTGCACACCCTTGTCCTTCTGGAATCCTTCCAGAAAACCACCTTTTCCTTGTTCACTGTACCCCCTATGCTTCCATGCAGGGACACTGGCAGGGCTGTTTACTTTCACTTTCACTGTCTCCCTCACTCTCCCTCACTCTCCCTCACTCTCTCCCTCTCCCTCTGTCTCACTCACCCTCACCCTCACCCTCACCCTCATCCTCCCCACCCTCTCCATCTGCACTCGATTCATCCACATGCCTGATCACGCCACCATCATCGCCCCTTTCTTTGTTCCTAATGCGAGGCCCCCCCGTGATGCAGTGCCCCCCGTGTGCAAGTCTAGGTATCGCCATCGTATTGCACCGATGGAATGGTTAGCTGGCGGATTGGCTGTCTGGTGAGCTGATTGGCTGTTTGGCTGATTGGCGGGCGGACTGAATCAAGGGCTGGACTCTAGTCTCTCCCGCATTTGCCCGCGTGCGCACGTGCTGTCTGTGTCAGTCTGCTCTGGCCTCATCCACCGGGCAGTGGGCAGTCACAGGCAGTGGGCAAAGTGGGCATTCTCTTCTCTGACCGACCTCCGACCATACACACTCTTGCTGTAGCCGCGCCCCATCCTGGCGCCCACGAGGACCTCTCGCGCACTCCGCGTACTATGACTGTCTAGTGTCGACCTTACTGCGACTACGGTATGTACTACTGTATGTGCTTCGCCGCCTTCTCCGTCCGTCATCACACACACACCCACACACACGCACACACACACTCCCTCTCACCGGACAATCGGACATCAACTTCCCTCCTGGGAAGCACAGCCGCGCGAGTCACATATGCCCTGGATCCCTTGGACGCTCGGATCATTCATCCTTCCGCTCCCTCTTAGCCTCTTCCTACGCTCTGCACATACAACATCAACTTCGGCCCGACACCAACCGCGAGGCGCATGCCCTCCTCGTATACATCCATCATCCATACACAGGACAGCGTGGGTGCGTGTCGGCGTGTCGCAATCATCGTGTGATCAACGGCGCGCGTCGCGCGGGCGGACGGACGGACGGGCGGGCGGGTGGGTGGGATGGGTGAGATGAGCCTGATGAGGCAGCCATCTATCATACACCCATGGAAGTAGATGGTCTCTTCGCCGATGGATAATTGAGTGGAGTACACGTGACTGGAATCTTTAGGATGAAAGTGAGAGTGAAGTGGTAAGGTGCCTACAGGTAAGGTAGGTCGTTCCAGCTCTGGGGCCAAGAAATGTACAAGCATTCTGTAACAAGATGCTGCAAGAATGCCCAAGACATTCTTGGTTTCTCTTCGCCAAAACTGCCAACGCTTGGAGAGAGCTCGGCAAATTCGTGAGAACGTCGCCCTGGACACGGATGCCGCATTGCCTATACTAGCAGGTAGCGGTGCAATATCGGCACCTGTCATCACATACACATGCATGCCGATGGATGTAGGATGCGAATATCGCGCTGGATGGAGCGCGCTGCCCAAACATGAATCCTCGCCTCCCTGTACCGTTGGGAGGAGGATTCTGGACAGTATGCATCTTGCAAGAGTTGGCGAGGTGGACTGGATCGCCCGGGACAGGTGGTCCTCTTCTTCATCATCATCATCATCATCATCATCATCATCCAACGGCATAGCCGACAGTGCTGCTGGCCAGTATAAAAAAGCGCATAGCAGATTGGACCAGCCCGCAAATCGACATGGACTGCCTGCCTGCCTGTCTGTTATAGAGGGTAGAGGGATCTCAGCATCGCGCTCGATTCCGGTGCCGCAAACCATGACGCCGTCTCCGTGAACACGGCCTATGATATCAGCAGCTGTCTTGCATTCCAATGTGAGATGCAAATGTAAACTGGACGGAAAGCTACCCAGAACGAATTGTCGCCAGCCTGTACTGCATCCAAGATCCGGCCTTTGTATGTCTGGTATAGGATGATGGCATGTATCCTGGTGTCGTCTCCAAATGCGAATTCGTTTGGAGATTGGACCAAATGTTGTACGGGCATGCTTGTACAGGAACCGGAGAATAGCCCACCTGCACACTTGACGCTCGTCTTGAATACCTACCTGGTAATGTCGCAGTTGAGAGAACATGACTGCAATCATCCAACACCTAGAACGGGCAGTCTGTTCTGCAATGAATCGGATCCCTTTGGTGCTGTGGCCCTCGTCGTTAACTATCACCCATTAGGTAGTCCGGCTGGTGCTGCTTACCTAGGTACCTTACCTAGGTATACAGTGTTTTGGATTTTGGAATTGGATCAAGTCTGCTAACAAATTCGTCCCTCTCCGAAGTGTTTAGGGTTAGGGTTAGGGTTATCCCCCTCCAAAGACAAGACGCTGGAATCAGGAATCATGAATCAGGAAATGGATGTGCCTAGGAAAAAGATGGAGAGGGAGATGGAGATGCCGATAAGATACACCTACTACCTCGCACGCACACACCTACGCACGCGTGCGAAATTGGCCGACGTCCTGTACCACCAACGGGAAAGCCCGTAGGCCATATTACACGATGACAGAAATGGGTATACCTAGTAATACACCCGGAAACTGGGGGCACTCCGCGAGTACGAGGAGCCTAAGGTATCTTGGAATAGTATCGCACTCTGGTCACTGGCGATACGGTCTTCACCTGTGTATAAGGTAGGGTAGATTTGGCCGCGAGGTGCATGACTTGTATCAAAATTCCTTGGACAATAATATTATTACACTACAACAGTACAACTGAAAAGAAACGAGCTCATACCCGGACAGAACGGCTTACGTATATAGAAGGGTTTTTCGCAAGTACTATTCTGTGCGTTATCCGAACGGACAGCGACGACGACGGCGGACTTCTCGGTGACAACGATGAAGAAGACGACGACACCGACACGAACTTATTCGGATATAAGAGAAAGGCAGCGGACGATAGTTGAACCAGGACCCTCTTAAGAAGGCGGAGAGAGCGCTAGGCCAGGACGGTTCGAGCACCAGCAAGGGTAAGTAAATAGCAATCCAGGAGGAAATATGAGGACGATGGGATCTTTTGAGGGTGAGGGTACTCGCGAGTATTGTTATAGAATCAACTTCTCGACTCCCTTAACATTTAGCCTACGCGTCGGTTTCTTGTGACAACTCTACTTGCACTCTGCTGTGAACTTTTGTTATAGATCCCCAGGCCATGAACCTCAATCCAAGGACTCTAGAGACCGACCTGAACGCTCCAAATAATCACCGAAGATCTTCTCCTACTCCTTCTCCTCCTCGCCTGCCCATGCATTCACTCCAACTCTCGCCCGTTTCTTCCATTGCTCACTCAGCCTGTCAATCCTTTTGGTGAAAAACATCTAGTTATCATTCTTGTTGACCACCAAGCTCGCCACGCTCGCCACCATGTGATCAACATCATACGCCTCTCGAGCCTCGCCATAGATCCGCACCGCATCCTCTGTTCCTGATGCCCGCACAAAACATCGCCCATTCGAGTACTTGGCCACTTCGGCATCAATCTTTTCTTGCAGCCCTTCGGGACACTGCAATTTCTGCTCAGCTGTGCCAGGTACCGTCTTGAATCTTGATCGGTCCGCTACCACTTGCTTGGCGAGCTTGTTCGGCATGTCAGTATACGTGGCCAGCCACTCCTTGACACTCCAGTTCTTGTGCGCAAGGATTGTCTCGACGAGTAAAAAGTCGGAAATGGCGTCTCCAACCGTCTGGTTGATAACTTCTGTCAGCCCTCTGAGGATTTCGAGATTCTCAAGTTGAGCCGGAGATTGAGGCTCTTGCTTGTGTATGGTGCGGAGAGCGTCGGTGCCAAAGAGGACGGTGCCATGGCCGTTTGCTTCAAAGTATACGCCGATATCATAGCGTGCCGCTTCGTGGTGGAGATGCTTGACGCCGGTGGGGGTAAAGGCGGATTTGAGCTTCAATGTTTCCGAAATGTATTTCGATGATGCCCCGTTCGCATAGGCCGTCTGCACGACTCCGATCTTAATCTTATCAGCCAGGCCGGACTTCTCGACGAGTTCCCCCAGGAAAGAGGCTGCGAGGGTTGCGATGCGGTCCCCGTCCAGAAGTCGGAATATCTTCCCTTCTTCAACGAAGTAGTAGACAATACGATCTGCATCACCATCGAAAGAGGCCCATCGATCGAAGGGCTTGCCTGTGAAGCCGAGGGGCACTTTTTGTGATGTTTTGACAAAATCAGCCCCAGAATCCTTGTTGAGCAGCTTGTCATCCTCGATGCGGTCATTCACGATGGAGATGTGGAGCCCCGTCTCGCTCTCGGAAGGTAGATGCTTCATCAGCTCTTTCAGCTTCGGCGCACCCACACCGTTGGCACAATCTACAGTCACTGGGCTGGATGCCTTGGTGTACTTCATAACCGTCGCAAAGGCAGCGGCCAACTTCTTGTAGTACCCCTCTTCGGAAATCTCGCCATATGGATTGGGATCCTTTGCAGTATTGGTCGCCCGCACGAGGTAATGCAGTTGTGGTGTGGTCAAGATGCCAAAGTCCTTCGCATCTACCTTGGTCGCCTTCAGCCCTGCCTGAACAGCCTTGACCAGCCGCACACCCGACGGTCTCGTATCGCGTCCATACACCACATGGGCTGCCTTCTCCACATCAATGTCGAACTGCTGTACAATCTGCGCATATGCTCGCATCGTCTCTTCCGGTGTCTTTCCGTTCACAATGTGTGTAGCCCACTTCTCCCACTCTTGCTCCAGCATTTCCCCCATGGGGTCCACGAGCTTGACGCCGTTGTCCTCTGCGGGGTTGTGAGAGGCGGTGATCATGATGCCGATGGTCTGGCCATTCAGCTTCCTCGAGCGGAGACCGGCCAGCAGTCCCATGCCGTACATGACATGATCGAGGAGGTCGCCTCTGGTGCGGAAGCCCGCAGTGCCGTAGGCGAAGTCGCCATACTTCTCGGGGCGGGGGAAGTGGTCTACGCTTTCGACAATGGCCTTGGCCAAATCGCCATTGGTGTCGAATGCGCCGGGAGCCATGTTGTTGATTGTACTAGAGGAGACGGGGGAGAGGAAGTAGCTTTCTATGGGAGGTTCGACAGGAGGGAATCGAGAGTCGGCGTGCTTGTAGTCCTAGTCGTAGTCCTTTGACGTTTCAGCACAGATGCAGTGATGCCCTTGGAAGGTCGGTTTATGGAGATGGTACATGTATAGGATCGCGAGAGAGAGAGAGAGAGAGGCTGTGTCGGAAGAAAGAGACCCAAATAAGCAGACGAGCCAGGCCCAGGCTATGTTGTGCTATGCTACATGTACCTTATACTGTCTGTACCTAAAACAACCTGAAACTGACGGCAGCAGGAGCTACGTCACTTGGCGCAACGGCCCGTCCTCCGAGGAATGCGCTCCGCGTCTTGGCTTTCCCGACTCCAAGTGGAAAGTCGCGACTTTGTCAGGATCATTGGATGTGAGGCCAGTGAAGTGAAGTGAAGGGAAGGGAACGGAAGGGAACCAACATACATCAACAAACACCACATCGCCCATCATGTCTCTCCTCCGCACAATCACACATCTCCCGCGATCATCAATGAGACCGACAGCATCCACAATAACAACAACAGCAACAATCACAGCAAGCCTGCCATGGACCGCAAGAGCAGCAACGCGCAACACCCTCACACCACAGACCAGACCCCAAGTCCAACAACGATTACAATCTCCCTCCACCCGCTCCTTCTCCAGCACGCCCTCGCATCAAAAGAAACCCACCATACACCGCGACACCCGAGTGACCCTCATCCGCTACTTCCTCCACCACCCTCTCACCCCTCGGCCTCTCCGATTCTCGCGCACACGCTTCCTCCGCCACTGGACCATTCATCGCGCGTGGATGCGGTACCAAGACTCCCTGCGCAAGAAACGCGAATGGGAGCTCGAACGACAGTACAATTCCATGGCTCGCGCGTGTGAAGCACTGCGATTGATTGATGGAGACGGATTGACGGCGGAGGAGAAGATCAAGTATGGACAGACGGCCGCACAGCCTGGTGGACAGGGTGCAGAGGAGGATGGGACGAGGAGTCGCGAGGGGAGATTGTACAGGATTGCCATGTTGAAGGATGATATCTGGAAGGGTGTTCCTATTGAGTATGCGAGAATTCAGACCGAGACGCCCGCGAAGGAAGGGTGGAATCATGGGTGGACGAGGTAAAAAATCTTCTTCGTTTTCCTTGCCATTACCAAAAGGATTGTATTTGTGCGAGAGAGAGGGAGGGAGGGAGGGAGAGGGAGAGAGAGAGAGAGAGAGAGAGAGAGAGAGAGAGAGAGAGAGAGAGAGAGAGAGAGAGAGAAAGTAAGCTTCAAGTCCTACGATGTTTCAAGATACTTGTATGCTGCTGCTGCTATATCTCATGCCTCCATATGCTGCGCTGGAACGACCGTCTCATCAATTAATTTCATCATACAGCCTTTCCATCTCATACCATTGAGACAGCCGCCATGCTCCATCCATCTCATGCGGGCACACCAACGCCGACGCTGGAAGAAGCAGAAAAAAAAAGCCAAACTACACTAATTGCCGTTGTCCCTTGTTCTCCTACCATTTACGTCCCGAGCTAGGCCCCCTTCTACCAGAACGAACACCACCCTATGTAATGCTGGCATAAGTTCTCCAAGTTCGTCGCCTCCTCCAACAACCGATCGACCTGTTCCTCAATCGATAATTCCTGTTCCTTTTTGAAGTCCCGCCCCGTCAACTTCTCCTTCACCCGAGCGAGAACCTGCAACGCCCGCGCGTTCTGCACTTCCTTCTCCATCGGATCCTGCGCGCCGAATCCTTGCCCAATAGATCCTTGCCTCTGTCGATTGGGTCGGAATGAGCTGACACCGCCGGGGGCATTAGGATCGCCACCCATGATTGAAGCTCTGCGATAGTTGCGTTCTGCTGCACCGCCGTGTGGGAGCTGAGGCGCGCCATTTTCGTTGTGGAGGGCGCCCGGTCTCCTTTCGCTGCCAATCAGAGTAGATGTTGGTTCCGGTGGCGAGTTCTGTGTTCCCAATCTCCATGTGAGTAAAGGATCGTGGATGAAAGCTTCGAGAACTGCCATGAGGGATTCTTTGTTGCTGCGAAGTAACCGCATCACATGCTCACATGTCGTGCGGTATGAACCTTCAATGTTACTGACTTCCATGGCGAAGGTCAACATTCGGGTCAGACGGAATGGCACTCTCTCGGGATATTTTTCTCGATGCATGGCCACCTCGAAGCAATCTCCGAAATCAATGTGGACAATCTTGCCAGTGATGCGATCGAGCATCAAATTACTCGGGTGGCGATCGCCGAGACCGAGAATGTAGCCGACCATTGACATGACAGCGAGAGAGCGGGTGTAGTTGGTACGACGATCCAGCCAGGCTTCTGAAGACTTACTCTTCAGCCAGAGTACGCGGTATAAATCCTGGCCCGTAGTGTTATCCAAGGCGTACCCAAAGACTTCTACCTTTTGCATCAGTGTCAAATTGTCGTAGTCCGGTGCCATTTGTAACATGATCCGATGCTCGATGTTGAGGAGGATCTTTCGTGACTCGCGATACTCGCGGATGAGTACATGCAGCGTATCCGAGTTTGGTACCCACCCCATAATACCAGTCTGTGTCGAGAGGGGAGTCGCCGAGTATCGTTGAATATTGAGATGTCTCTTCAGACACTCCGTGTCCGTTTGCAGTAGAGTATTGACCAGCCCAAAGAGCTGCATCACTCTCTCATCTTGTCGAATGTCCTCGTGACCCTTGATGATGAAATCGTACTTGACACCATCGCTTCCCTTGATGCTCAGCTTTCGTGGACGCTGTTTACTGCTAATCACAGTCGCCACGGGCTCAAAGCTCTGAATGCGGACCACAGGCTTGCCGACTGCATATGTCCCGGGCACTGCCAAGTCCAGATCGTGTGCCGCCTTCAATTCCGGCGAGACGTACTGCAGTTCCAGGCTCATAAGCTGGGGCAGCTGTCTCGCAATCCTCTTGAACACGCCATAGTAGAGATCCCAAGCCTGGTTCAAGTCTCCTATCTCTTTCGTTGACTTGTAAGCATCACACCAGTCACGAGCTTCGTTGAGATCCCGACCGAACGACTGGATAAACGATATTTCGCGTAAAGTCTCGGGGCCCTTGCGCAACATTTCATGCAGCGGGTCTAGTGTGGCAAGCATCCCTTGGATGTTGTGGTCGCCAAAATACAGCCGACTTGCTTCCTCGAGACCTTCGTGCCATTGCTCATGCCACAACACCGCGATTCGGATGAGCTCGTGGCTGACTAGACCCGCTTGTTCCACCAGTGTTGGGGAATGTTGTTGCATAGCGTCCATGATTCTCTTGGCAGAACGAGATCGCCCTACCGCATCGCTCTTCATGCTGACCGTAAGTGGGTACACAAGCGCTTGCGGGTGAGCTCGACCAATGTCGACAAGTAAGTTGTGTATGCCCTCCTTGACTAGCCGGTTTGGCTGATTGATACGAGCGATCAATTGAGGGATCACTTCAAGCCATGTATCGATGCTGACGAGGGATATTCCTTGAGTAACAGCATGCGTTACTTCCTGGTGATTGCCATGGGCGAACCATAGGGTCAGCAGTCTAAGAGTATCCTGCAATGAACTTGTGGAAGACAGCGCAATGCTCTTGAAGAAGCCCTTGATGGCAGGTACCACATGCTCAGTGACAATGTACGAGGGCACGTCGGTGGCCTCACGGTCGCCAGATGTCAAAGATGTGACAACCTCGAAATTGGCCAATGCCCAGGCATGCCATGCTTTGTACCACGATTCGTGGTACCTCGTTGCAGCGTGGTAGGACGACAGTACATCGGCTACGTGTTCAGATTGCCAGTCGCCATTGTGCAATTTCACTTGCCAGTCGCCCTGTTTGAGGTAACAGCGCGCAAGAAGAAGTCGCCACTCATCCAATTCAGCTTTCTCCTTGTGCGAAATCGGGTGAGCATTCGCAGCACCAAATGGTCCCGTGCTGTGTATGCCATTCACTCCGTTGACACCATTGACACCGTTAAGTATCCCTGGGTGGTGCACAGCAAGATGTGGCGCCGCAGCGGCCATTCTGCCCTCGTAATCATCCTTCAGGGTCTGAGTGAAGCCGCGAAGAGCATGCAGTGCCGCGTCGTGTTGATCGTTACTCCACAAATACTTGAAGGTTGCATACTGCACAGGGTATGGCGCTTGCTGTACAACGCTCCAGCTTTCGGCATTTTCGCCGTCCGCAAGCGTACTGAGATGTTGACTGCTCGAAAAGTTCAGAAGACTATTCAGACTTTTCTCGGCAAGACCGGGACGCTGTGCCTTGCGGCAGATCGATGCGAACTTGATGTACATCTCCTGGTTTTCCTGTGGCGAGATGACAAGCGCTCGGACTTTTAGCATCCGCTGCCACACTTCAACCTGACGCTGATTGCCTCGCAATCGCTTCGTCCAGGTCAAACGCATGCGCTCTTGCTTTTCGGTGTCATGCGAGCTTTGTTTGTAGAGGATAATCTCTTCCAGCTCAGCCAGCATCTGCACGCGGACAATCACATCATAGGCTCGTGTGTAGCTTTCGGCGAGCAGCGCTGACAATTCCGTGTCCAGCCCATCCCGAGCCTTGGTGATATGGATATGTGCCTCCTCGAAGTGATTGCGGTGAATAGACAGGATGGCGCCAAAGAAACTACGATCAGGGGTACTAACCTTCATCGCGCCTAGGTACTCGTCCATGATCTCCCACTGGCCCATACCCCAAGCAGCGGCAGCAGCCAATGGTGCTATCCGTCGCTTATCGTCGCCGTTGGCGCTGTGCCAGCGGTCATAAGCGATCTGCGAGAGTGTGTCCCACTCGCCGAGAGCGTGAAGACACCTCATCTTTCCCATGACCACTTCGAATGAAGCCATGTCTCGCGTCTGCAACTCCTTCTCTTCGCGCTCTTGATACGCCATTAGAGCTTCGTCCCAGCGTTGTAGTTTTTCGTACCAGGTCTCCTTGAGATCAACGTCATTGTAACCTTGGGCCTTTTTGAGGATTCCAAACGCGGCGTCTGTCTGCTGTAGCTGGTTGTTGATGGAGATGAGCGCCTCAACTGCACTGGAGTTTTGCTCGGCATTAAACTCAAGCTCTTTGTAATGTAGTGCCTTGGCGAAAGCGTGGCATTTGCCAGCGTACATCCCCAGGGTGCGAACATCAATCGGCAGCGCTTTGTCGTCATGCTCCATGAACTCGGCCAGGTTGAGAAGAATTTGCAGAATCTCCGGTGGGATGTTGGAGCTTGTCAGGGCTGACTCGATCGCGCGAACGAGTTCTTCCTGGTACTGGTCGTATAACTCCGTCCAGCAGCTCACGAATGCGGAGTTGAATAGTGTGCGAGCAAGCGATGGATAGATACCGGCAAGGTTAGTGCAGGCTCTCAGCGCTTGCTGTGGACTTTCACGCAGTAGCTCAACGGAGAACCTGCGCATCCATTCGATCCAGTCTTCTTTGGTGGACTTCTGGCTAGCCTCCCAGGCGTTTTTCAGATGCTGCTGGTTCACTGCAAGTTTCTTTGAGGAGATCTCTGCGGGATATTGGTCGACATCCTCATCGTTGTACCTCTCGTCAGGACTCAAGTCCTGTGGGAGGGCTTCGTGCTTCTTCAGCTTGGTGATGATTAGGGTATATGCAGTGTTGCTGATTCGATGTTGTGCCATAATCTTGTCAATCGTTGGCACGAAGTGCAGGAAATCCTGTCCTAGCTGGAAGATGATTGCACATAATGTCTCCATAGCTACAGGTTTGAGAAGTTGGTCGTTGCCCGTAAGTACTCGTGCAAGAGGATGCACTATTTTTGCGGCAAATTCAGAGATGTTGACCTGTTTACTCAGGCGTCCAATGGTCTCAATCGCAGCCTTGCGCACAGCACGGTCCTTGTAGCGTCCATCGGCAGAATCGAACATGCGGACAATGACCGGGATGATCAAATGCATATACTCCTCCGCACTGGAACCAAACACCAGGAATGCATGCAGTACTCGCTGCATAGCTGCGCGTCCAGCCTCAGAGCGACCATCTGCATCGAGGACGCCGAGCATGAGGGGAAGGACGTTGGCCAGATAGACCTTGAATTCACCTTCTAGGCTTCTAGCAATGCTTTCAACCAGGCTGAGAATGGTGGCCTGCAGCTGGGTGTTTCGGTGCCAGTAGTCACTGATTGCCGCCAGTATGACAGGCAAGTGGGGCCGAATGTGCTGTTTGACAATCCTGACCAGTATACCAAGTTGACTGAAGTAGCCCTCGAGGCGATTCTCTGTTGCAGCATCTTTGAGGATGCCTACGATTCCTGGAACAACGACACCAAGAAACGGTACGCACTTCATGCCCATTGTGGCGTAGATGTTCATAACAGCTTCCACAACAGCAGAGTGGTATTGCTTCAAGGTGTCTTCCTTTAGCATATCCATCAAGGTATGAATGACGACGGTGGGGTAATAATCCTCGTTGCTGGGAGTGCAACCGTTCATGATCAATGTAACATCTGAGATGCCTTGATAGTCTGCCTTCAGGTTCGACTCTGGCGATTCTTCCATGACTTGCTGATGCTTGTAGGGGTCCAACGCTCCGAGAATACCCATGAGTCGAATAGTCTCGCGCCGAAGATCGCCAGGCGGTTCACTCTTGACGATGTTGACCAATATAGTGAGCAAGTCGGGATGGTCGGTGTAGGGCTGGATGACATAACCGCTGTTACTGGCAAGCTGGCCGAGTGTACACAGAGCAGCCTCACGCTTCTTTGGCGAAGCAAGATCTTGGAGGCTTCGGATGATAATCTTCATGAGCTCCGGAATGTACTTCTTCATCTCTTCGCCGCCAACACTGGCCAGGTCACCGAGAGCACGTAAAGTGGTCGCAGCGACTTCGGGGTTGGCGTCTTCGGCTTTGGGTAACAGTACATGCACCATCGGGTCAACGTAAGGCTTGATTAGCTTGTTGCTCGCGCCTACAAGGTGGCTGATGAGCTGCGCAGATTCCCGCTTGTTATTCGCGCTGTTCGAGTATTCGATCTCGGTGAGTAATTGGATGAGAACCTTGCGTAATGATGGGAAGACATAGGCTGGGTTGACACTGGTCAATCTGCCGATGATGGTCATCGCTGCCTCGCGAATGGCGAACTTCTCGTCGTTTAGGCAAATGAACAGAGTACGGACATTTTCCGCCTTTGCTAGATGCCGATCAAACCGAGCGTCCAGGGAGATGAGCACGGTTCTTCGAATATCTGCGACGGGATCGGCCACACCGACCGTTAAAAGCTTTTCTATGACATCGGAGACCACTTGGATTGCATGATGACTAGTCTGATGCAC
The DNA here is from genome assembly GCF_000320565.1 of Sphaerulina musiva SO2202. NCBI lineage: Eukaryota > Fungi > Ascomycota > Dothideomycetes > Mycosphaerellales > Mycosphaerellaceae > Sphaerulina > Sphaerulina musiva. Next base: position 1,806,078 of record NW_016017389.1, on the reverse strand, counting down.
AATGGGATCTTTGACGAAGAGTTGACAGCATGTGAGTGCTGCAGCTTTGCGAATGGCGGGATCGTCATCTTCAACGTAGCGGATGGCGACGTCCCTGACAAACTCATTGAGCACATGACCGCTGAAATCGAAGCTCCCCAATGTATGGAGCGCCAACGCAATTTCCTGATCCTTGTGCTCTTGGTGTTGTGGATCCCGCTGGTCGCGATAGTCCTTGGTGTAGATAGGTGGTAAGCCTTTGCCTTGTGTCGGATGGCCGAGCGTCTGGAAGGGCTGGCCGCAGAGAGTCCTACTGAGCAAGTCCAGCAGCTTCTCCTGTATCGTTTGTTTCACAGGTGGAATATAGTGGGCCATATCGACTAGAGCTTGAGTCAGAGCATCTGAAAGACCGCATGCAAAAATTGGGTCGAGCAGAGCTTCCATGTATTTGCTGAGTGTCTGGCCCACAGCGATGCTGATCATGCTGATGCACTCAAATATGGGCGCCTCGTCGGAGTGTCTGGTGCGGTTCTTCACTGACAGTGCGTCACGGATGTGCAATAGGATAGTATCCAGATAGGGTGCAATCTGTGAGCCCACCGCATGAGCAATCTTGCCAATGGCAGCGAAAGCGAGATTCCGCTGTCTAGCGTCCTTGAGCAGATTCTGAAGGTGCTGCATCGAGCGTGCGAGGTAGTGAAGGCAGAACTCCTTAGGCGCATAAGCCGCAAGAAGCGGTATGATCTCCACCACCGTTCGTCGAACAGTCGGATCCTTGTGTTCACGGTACTGCTGCAACAAAATAGTGTCACATACGTATTTGTACTTGGCACCTTGCATGTACATGCCGCCTTGCACGAGCAGTTCCTTGAAGACAAGCAACGAGCCATGCACATTTTCGACAGTGCCGCGGCGCAGACCAAGCTGAGCTTCCTCATACATGCGTGTCATGCAAGACGTCCGCATTTGCAAGTCGCGGGCGTTCAGGATCTTGAAGCACTGGGAGACCACCTCTGCAGCCGTCTCTCTTATCACGACCTTCTGGTCCCTCAAGCCTTCCCAGATGCTCGTGAGAATTCCGGGAACGTACATGTACAACAACGTCGAGCTATTCTTCGCCAGCTCTCTCATGATCAATACTGCAGCAAAGCGGCGATTCTCGTTGCGTTCGGAAGTCAGCCATTCCAATGCATGCTTGACCTCTGCCTCGACCAGCTCAGCAGTCAAAGCTCCACCCGGTATCGCCAGTCGTCCCAAACATTTGGCAGCAACGATCATGGCGCTGGTGTCGTTGCCCTCCAGCGTCCTCTTGATGTAGTTGCTGAATTTGGTGACCTTGGACGCAGCATCGTCGCCCTTGAAGTCAATCAAAGCGTTGAGGGCATACAAGCCACCGATGCGCTCATGAGTATCCTGGCCGCTGAGGATGAAGCCCACCATCTTCACGTTGACCTCATTGTAGTAGGCATTCCACACGGTCGGCTGCAGCTCGCGGAAAGCGGCAGTGACCTGTTCGATGAGACGCGCCGCAGCAGCTTGTCTGATCTTTTCGCTGCGTGATTTGAGGTCTTGGAAGATGGCACTCAAGGTCTCGCTATAGGCCGTCGTCATGATTGCGGTGGTGACGGGGAGTATTGGTGTCGATATGCCTGGCGCAGGCTTCAGTCGGGGTGTTGTTCAGCGTCGCCATTCATCGTCCTCGCCGTCGTCTCGTCCATGCACCCACGCGGCCTCGGGGGAGAAAGGCTTTTCGAAGGTTCTTGGCGGCGGTGCGTGTGGTGCGTGTGGTGCGTGGTACTCGTGGCGGAAGAGCTGTCAAGTGTGGTATTGAAGGTGGTTGGTGCAGTGATGGACTGTAGTTCGAGCTATGACCTGCCGATCGCACCGAAACCTTAAATTTTTAAGATGAGAACTAGTAGCAGTGATCCGCGTGGTACCTCAATACTTAAGCTTCATCCTCTCCCAAGGCTCGAATGCGCCTACATCTTTCTCTCCGGTAACCACGATGGACGACATACGGTAGCATGACCACCATGGACGACGAGGACGCCCCTAAGGAATTTCCCGACGTCAGCCAGAAGCTCGCGGCGCCGAAGAAGCTCTCGGCGTTCGAGAAGGAGAGGTTGGCGGCAGAGGAGAAGCGGCGGCGAGAGCAGGCAGAGACTGCGGCAGCGTTGGCCGAGTTTGAAGACTCGTTCGGAGGCAACGAGGATTTTGATGGCTTCCCGCCGTCGGCGCGAGGACCTCCTGCGGGGCCCAGCAGAGGACGAGGCAGCGCATATGGAGGCTCGCGTGGTGGCTTCGGAGGCCCTCCCAGAAGTGGCCCAGGCAGTCTGGGTGCGGCAGCTGGTCCTCCGCCAAGCATCAAGAGGAAACGAGCGCTGGACGAGCTGAGGGAGCAGCAGGAAATCAGGCGCGAACAGGCAGCGTTGGCGGCTGAGTACAATCTAGGAGAAGACGCGAGGCATGAAGAGCTGATCCGGCAGATTGACGAGGAGCCAGATGTTGCTGCTCCCAGGCCTACTGTGCAACTGTCCAATATGGATCCATGTGTAACGGAAATTGAAATACGAGTGCTGCTCAAAAACCACCTCAAAGTCCACTCCGTCTCCATCTCGCCGCCTCTCTTCGTGGGCAGGTTGTCTGTTACGGCGATTGCAACGCTGGACTACGAGACGACCACCGCGCAAATCGATGCTGCTGTGAGCGCGCTCCGAGACAAATACCTGGGGAGTGGCTATCGATTAGCCATCTCTCGCCATCTATCATCTACCGCGTTGCAGCCGGGGGCACTACAGGGAACGGTCTACGAGCCGGAGCCGTTTGGTGCGGAGAGAATCAGTCGAGATCATCATCGAGGATATAACATGCGAAATGCTCCACCGCCGTCCGATTTCGCACCTCCAGAGTCGCGCGCTTTTCGCAATGAAAGGTCCGATGCATATGCGCATGTCACGGTTCAGCTACCAACTGATATCAGAACCGTTCGCGCGATCCATATCCTGGTGGAACGACTTCTGTCGGAACCCGACCCGGTCCAAGCACTTCGAATAGAGTCGTGCCTGATGGGAGATCGTCTGATCGAGAGCGATGAAAGATTCGCGTTCCTGTATGATGCTGCAAGTCCCGAAGGTTTGTATTACCGCTATCTCCTATGGAATCGGGAGAATACTTTTGAAACGCTGCAAGAACAACGGCGTACAGGGGTGGCTCCCACGCGTCTATTCGACGATGTGGCGATAGACTGGATCGTCGTGCCGGGCGAAGTGCCTTTTGCAGACTTGACCCGATTGGGCCATCTACACGGCCATCCCAACTACGACGAATCTTCCGACGATGAAAGCGACGACGACGCCGAGAAGAGGAAATTCAACAGTGGTAGACGGGAAGGCGAAGGTGGGCCTGTTGGTGGAAGCAAGCATCTCACCCCTTATCAGATGTTCAAGTTTGCCTGGACTCTTGCACGGATGCCCAAAACACAAGCCAAGCTCAGAATGGGCGATGTTGGCTTGATTTCGGATTTCGCCATTAGGAAAGCTGGCGTTGGCGCAGAGCAGATTGTCGACATGCTGGTGTTGAATGTGGAAAAGCCGTTCTGCTTCACAACATGCGCTACAGATCATGCCGAAGTATACCGTCAGCTCGCCGAGCAGGACGAGGAAGACATGTATGAACCCGACGAAGAACTACCCAGCATTGGCACTCACACCAATGGCCTCGGCAGCAAAGACAGAAGAGATGCCGATGTCGACCTGTCCCAAGTCAAGCTTGTTGCTCTCTATCTTATCAATGATATTCTCCTCAACTCGGCAACAGCCGGTGTACGCAACGCCTGGAAGTACCGACAGTTGATCGAGAATGGACTCCGACGGCAAAACACATTCAAAAAACTCGGTCGCCTAGGCAAAGAGCTGGGATGGGGCAGAATGAAAGAGCAACAATGGCGAAATAAGGTGGGATCACTTTTCGAGATCTGGGAACGCAATAGCGTCTTCGCCACAGACGCCTTTGAAACGTTTAAGAAGGACTTTTTCGAGCAAGCGGCGAATGAGACGACGGACCATCATGACGCCGATCGTCAAGCGTCTCTTGCGGACTCGAAGCACCTCGCTAAATTCAAGCGCATCGATGGTACAGCTTCACCAGTTACTGCCGCCTCTGCTTCTCCAGCTCCCATGCCTCCTTCCGACGCCGCTGCTGATGGCGATGTTGTAGACGGCGCACCGGTGGATGACCTCGATGGCATGGCCATTGATGACCTTGACGGCGCGCCCATGGATGATCTCGATGGTACGGCGATTGATGACCTTGACGGCACGCCAATGGATGATCTGGATGGCGGTCCCATTGACGATCTAGATGATGTTCCAGCGAAGGAGCCTACTCCACCCGAGAGCAAGTCTGCCACTGAGATTGATACTCCACTGCGGCAACTCCCCCCTACTGAAGCGGCCAAAGCAAATGGTACTAGCTTCTCTCTGAAGAGCTCGGGGAATAGCAAGCCTGTGCCTGTCGAAATGGCCCGCAAGAAGCAGGCAGAAGACATGTTTGCCGATAGCGACGAAGAGTAACGCACGAGTAGTAATCATGTAACAGTATAAGGAGGCTGTCATACCGACAGGTCTCACCCGACCTGGAGCAGCGCAGTGAATGCAGTGAATGTATCTGGTAGGCAACCAGAGCCTGCCGGAATGATCATATGGCTTAGTGTCACTACTGTAGGTCCGCTTGAGTGTGGGTTTGGATAGCTCTTCACACCCTGAGACAGTATCACTGACTGCAACTGAATGCTGAATCATCACACAGTGCAACATGTGTGAAGTTTGTGTCTGCTCTGCCTATTCGAGTTCGTGGCGCTCCCTCTGACGAGCCAGGATACATGATGTATACTGTACAGAAGATACATGCAAGGTTGTCAGCTTCCCCTCACGATCCTGGTCCCCCCAGACTGTTAGTCTGTTCACGACATGGATGCTTTGGTATATGCACACTACTTAACGAGCCTACAACTGACCAACCCTCCCCACAAACAGGCATTGCTACGTCCTGCGATGAGGGCATGGGTGCATCCGCGCGGGGATGCAGCATTCCATTTGACCGCACGTGTGCACATATATACGGTTTTTATTCCCGTTGCAGTGTGTCTCTCCACCACTTCACCACTGACTGCACCACTCACTTCTCCGCCAAGACACAGATCCGTCGATAACAGCGGTGCACAATGCCCACCTACGCCACGTACGGAAAGGATGGAAGGCGGATTCAGCAGCCCAACAGCGGCTTGTATGGTCAAGTTCCCAATCCCAAACGCATCGACATCGACAACCCACATGAAGGCAAGCCGGAACCCACCGTCCTGATCATCGGCGCCGGCACTTTCGGCACTTCCACCGCATATCATCTTGCCCAGCACTACAAAGACCCCTCTCGAGTGACCATCATCGACCAAGCGCCCTGCCCACCCAAACCCGCCGCTTCGATCGACGTGAACCGTGTGATCCGCACCGACTATGCCAACAAGCTCTACTGTGATCTCGCGTGCGAAACCATCCATCCATGGTTCTGGTCGGAAGAACTCGGCCCGTATTTCCACAAAGTAGGCTGGCTCATGTACGAAGAAGAAGGGAGTAGTCTCAAAAGCCGAATCAAATCCACGTTTGAAAGTCGAGGAAGCACACAATTCCAAGATGTCACCCTCGATCAGATTCCGCAACAATGGACAGCTTTACGAGGCACTTCTCATCAAGGTTTCCAAGCTGCCTATTTCAACCCCGAAGCAGGTTGGTGCGATGCCGCATCCGCCACGCAAGCGTTTATGAAAAGTGCCGAACGAAGAGGGATCCGACGCGAGACTGGAAAAGTCGTTTCACTGATCCGGAATGACGACTGCGGCACCATCTCCGGAGCTCGAACTCTCGATGGCCGTATCTTTGAAGCGGAGAAAGTGGTCCTTGCCGCGGGACCGTGGACTTCACAGATTCTATCTCCCACTGAAGAGGAATTGAACCTGCCCTACGAATCGAGAATTGAACGTCAAATCCAAGCTACAGGTCTCGTGGCAGCTTACTATCGTGTCTCTGATGAAGAGGTCCAACAACTGAATCAATTCCAAACGCCCGTGGTAGTCTATGGTGGTCTCGGAGAGATTATCCCACCTGACAACAGTAACAGCAACACTTCTTCGAACAAATTGATGAAATACGCCAATTCCCGATCAGGAATCATCAATACCGTACCCGTGAATCCCTCTTCGCCTGCCGGCGCGAGAATCTCCGTCCCTGCTGATGATCAATACCACATTCCGGAATGCTTGAAACGAGAAACCAAAGCGATGATTAGCGACCGCGTCCTGCCGGACTTTGCTCGAGGGAAAGAACCGGACTATTGGAGAATTTGTTGGGATGCACAGACACCTACGGAAGACTTTTTGATTTGCAAACATCCGGAGAAGAAATTGGAAGGGCTGTATATTGCCACGGGGGGAAGTTTTCATTCTTACAAGTGAGTTTTTTTTTCTTTTTCCTTTCCTTTCTTCCCCCAAAAGACACCCCTCTGAACACGAGTCCCGCATACATACATACACAACCCCCAACCCCCAACCTAACAACCAACAAAACAGATTCCTCCCCATAATCGGAAAATACATCCTCAACACCCTCTACAACACCAGCAACGGCAGCGAAAAAGATCTCGCATGGGGTTGGAAAACTCCCACGTCCACTCCAACATCAACGAAAACAACAACAACAACAGAAAAAGAGATGAAATGGGTAGACATCCACGAAAGAGGTCTACTGAGTCATAAACGAGTCCTAAAGACTGAATTGCGAGAATTATTCGCAAGAGATAAGAAGGGGAATACTACTAGTTCACGACTGTAAGGTAGGGAGGTATATATATATATACCTAAGGTACATAGTGAATTGGTAAGTGCGTTTAAACAGCTGGGTCAAAGAGTCAAACCGACCTACCTTACCTACCTGAAATAAATATATGGGAAGTTGAGAGAAAGTACCAAGGTAAGGAAAAGAATTATGTATATCTGTCTTCATCATCCTCTTTAGGGGGGTTTGGTGGGAAATTATATATATCTACCTCCTAGTACATACAGGTAAGGGAGTAGACGATAAGGTCAGGTAGGTACAATTTTACCGAGGTTTCTGGTTTTATTTTTTAAGTTGTGTACGGTACGTAGGTACCTACTCAGCTACTACTACTACTACTATTGCTTGCTTGCATTGTCCTCCTATTCGCTTTTTCTCTCGTCATCACCATCGTCATCATCTCCATCTCCATCTCCATCGTTTAGTCATACACCAGCCATGCAGCAAGCCAGCTATAAAAAGAAGAGAAAGAGAGGGAAAAAAAAAAGAACAAAAAAGAAACTCCGACTCCATCCATCCATCACGCCTCGCAGGCACAAAGATAGATATAACTAATATATAAACAACTCAAGCAGAATGACATATCCTCGCGAATGATGGCGTATTTCTCTGATGACTACTACTACTACTACATGCAGGAGGAAGCAGACTTTCTAAACCGTGGCAAGTGACGAGGTGTTGGCTTCTGATGCCCCAGTCGGGAGGATTGGAAAAGCCTTTTCCGCAGTAGACACAGACTCCCGTATTCGTGTCTGAAGCGAGCATAGTGAAAGCGGCTTCGACATTGTTGTTTTCGAACTGCGTATCATACGTATCAAAGCCATCATCGATTGCATCTGCAGGCTCCAAGATGGGTGAGACAGTCATCGACTCGACGGTATGTGTCCTCTCGTGCCGACGCAAGTCTTTTGGATATGAGAAGCCTTTGCCGCATTGTGTGCAGACATGTGGTCGATCCGTGCCATGGACCTTTTCGTGTTTCGTGAGCTCTCCTTGATGATCAAACACTTTGTCGCAACCATGTACCGCACAAGGGTAGCCACCGGGGACTTTCGGGGCTCGTCGCCGCTTTTTCGAAGCATTCGTCCCAAAGCTGTATTCCGAGTCGACCTGACTGCTGGCGGAGATGTAGCCGAGATCGCGGGACAGCGACGATGACAGCGACAATCGTCGAGACACGCTTCCTCTTCGACTGTGGAGGGCCGAGCTGGAGAGGGGCGGATACTGTCGGGGCGAGGAAGAGATACGGAAGAGAGCATTCGCCAACTCCGTCGGGCTTGCTGTGCCGGGAGCCAAGGACGAGCGTCGCGGCGGTGGCAGACACGCAGGTATCGATGGCGATACAGAGCCCGAATGGGGATCATTGGGGTCGCGGCTCTGAGAGGTGTGGAAAGCTTGGTGCACGAGAGCAGGCAGACGACTAAAGCCGGCGGCGAGGAGGTGTGAAGTCAGACTGAAGCCAAATGGCAATCGTAGATAACAGGCTTCGATATTGCGGTCTCCAGCGTTGACATTCCAATGAGGCCGTGCGCCGTGGAGTGCGAGGAGGGCAGAGGCAGCATCGGAAGGCGTCTCAAACAAGGCATACACCGTGCCATAGTCACCTCGGACATCCATGATGGTGTTGATGGGTCGGGGCAGTTGCAGCACATTCAGACACGTCTGGAAGCAGATGGTGGACGATATCCAGTGGAACAGCACCAGTCTGGGGTCAATATAGCCCGGTAGCCACGCATCTCGAGACGGGTTCCATCTGCGATCACTCGGATTTCCCGTCTTGGCCAGGGCACATTTACTGAGCAGCACGCGTTTGAGCTTCCCCGAGCCCACGCTCATATGGCTCAGACCCCACAGATTCGACATGGAGTGGACTTGTTTCCGTCGGCGGGAGTCCAGAGGTGTGGTGGTGAGGGTGCATTCCGGGCCCTGGCGAAAGTCGTACAGCTGCTGTCGGAGCTGGTCATACCAGAGATCATGGCTCTCCGCCTCCGTCCACGAACAGTCGCTTTCCTCTTGCGGCGGCGGCGCAGTGTTTCCGACTTCTTCCTGCAGCTGCGGGGAAAAGAAGGGCATATCGGTATTGGCATCTTCCAGAGACAATTCCAAGAGTTCTTCATTAGTAAACATCAGCGAGCCAGCAACAGCACGTGCGTCTTGCTCAGTGATGGTAGCCCAAGTCTGCTCCCCCGACCACACCACCTCATTTGTGCTCTCGGAGTGCTCCGCCATGAGAGAGAGGATGGAAGTTGTAGATCAGCAGACAAGAGACAAGAGACAAGAAAGGAGGAGGAGCCTCTCTCTCTCTCTCTCCTTTTCTCTCTCTCGCGGTGGTGGTGGTCAAGTCACGCTCTCCTTTTTTTCTATTCTTGTTGTCGTCCACGACGGCCGCCCGTAAGGATACCTGTTTGGTACAAGTACATGTAGGTAGCCTTGAATTGAGGGAGGCTGATGGAAGGATTTGAACAACGAGGGCTTGGGCCTTGGCCCTTTCTCTGCCTGTCAACGCGCAGCACATGACGTTATTATCCGCAGCCTCTTTTTCTCGACTCATGTAGACGTGTGACTTTGGCGGCCCGTCGAACCCCCCAGCTGGGGCTAGGCTAGGTTACCTAGAGTTCGCCATGAGCTGGTAGGAGGTATTATTACTGTATTTTGTTGGCTGGCGTTGGCGTGTGATGGATGACATGTACGTGATGACGAGGCAGAAAGTACACCATGTGTGAGTGAAACAAAAACATGTGTGCCTGAGGCCACAACACAGCAGTGTCGACGCAGCATCGATTTTGATTACTCTGTGCCCATTCGCTGAGCACATCTGTCTGGGTACCTGTAGTCGGGAAGGACATCGGCATCATCCTCATCCTATGAGTATAACCCAACTCCATTTTCATCCCATGTGAAAAACGATCCGTTCCACACCATACCATACCATCTTATCCCCTGAACACACCCGGTGAAGAGTATGCCGAACGCCTCGCTTGAACGCTGTTGAAAGTCTCGTAGTTGCCTACAGAGGTCATCGTAAAAGGTGTGTTGAAATCTATCGCTGTGAATTCTCCCCTGGTCCATCTACTGCATCCCCCCCGCTCGAGACACTAACCGCACTCCGGACACGAGCAGCAGAGACAGGGAGGATGCATGTGCAGGCTTAGGTCGATTGGACCGGCTGATCCTCGACAGTACCGCCTGGTGCACAGCTACACACACACACGCACACACAGATGTTAGCATAACTTCTTGCCCACGGAATAATCACAATTCATGTGCACGTACCTGCAGAACAGATTGGTATCTCCATACGCATCGTCCAATCGGGTCACACTGGGCCAGAACTTCTTCTGCTTGAGCCATGGCAGAGGATAGGCAGCCTTCTCACGGCTGTACGGACGATCCCACTCGGACGTGATGAGGTCTTGCTGCGTGTGCGGCGCCATCTTGAGCACATTGCCTTCGCGAGGCTGCGACCCATTCTCAATCTCGCGAATCTCTTGCCGAATCGACAACAAGGCATCGCAGAAACGATCGAGTTCGTCCTTGGATTCCGATTCGGTCGGCTCAATCATGAGCGTGTTGGAGATGGGCCAGGACATGGTCGGCGAGTGAAAACCATAATCCTGCAGACGCTTCGCGATATCGATGACTTCGATTCCCGAGGATTTCTTGAAGTTGCGGGTATCGAGGATAAATTCGTGAGCGCAGCGTTTGTTGGCGTTGGTGAAGGCAATGTCATATTGCCCATCCTTCTGCAGCCGAGACATGATGTAGTTGGCATTGAGGAGGGTGATCTTCGTGGCGTGGGTGAGTCCACGAGCGCCCATCATCTTGATGTATGCCCAGGAGATGGGCAGAATGCTCGCGGAACCCCATGGGGCAGCGGACACTGGCGCAGTAGCTTGCTTTCCACCCACGTTGGCCACAAGTGGGTGGCCGGGCAAGAATGGAGCGAGGTGCTCTGCAACGCCAATGGGTCCTACTCCAGGACCACCTCCTCCGTGAGGAATGCAGAATGTTTTGTGGAGGTTGAGATGGCAGACATCAGCACCAATCTCGCCCGGTGAGCAAAGTCCAATTTGTGCGTTCATGTTGGCACCGTCCATGTACACTTGACCACCATGCTTGTGCACAATCTCACACGCTCTCTTGACCTCCGGTTCGAACACTCCAAACGTCGATGGGTAGGTCACCATAAAGGCACCCAGCTCCTCACTGTACTTTTCGCACTTGGCTTCGAGGTCGGCAATGTCCAGGTTACCGGTCCCTTTGGTATCACACTTGATCGTCACTACACGCATTCCCGCCATTGCTGCCGAAGCGGGGTTCGTGCCGTGGGCAGACTCGGGAATCAGGCAGATATCACGCTTCTTGCCCGGCTGCTGCTCCTGGAACTTGCGAATCACACGAAGACCAGTGAACTCTCCCTGGGCACCAGAGTTCGGCTGTAGCGAAACGGAGTGGAAACCGGTAATCTCTGCAAGATCGTCCTCCAATTCCTTAATCAGAGTTTGATAGCCCTTGGTCTGCTCACTCGGCGCAAAAGGATGAATGTTGGCAAACTCGGGCCAGGTGATGGGAATCATTTCCGTCGTCGCGTTCAGCTTCATGGTGCATGACCCGAGAGGAATCATGGAGTGCACCAGAGATAGATCCTTGGACTGCAAGTGGTGCATGTAGCGCAAGATTTCCGTCTCGGAGTGGTAGGAGTTGAAGACCGGGTGAGTGAGGAATGCAGATGTCCGTTTAAGTGACTTGGGAACTTGAGCATTGGCTTCAACACCCTGCGCGAGTCCCTCAATGTCAATCGCATCAGTCGTAAAGGCCTTGAAGATCTGATCAATCTGCTTCTTGCCCACAGTCTCGTCGATGGTGATACCGATGTGATCGTCGTCAATCACACGGAAGTTGGTCAAGAAGTTGGACACACACTTGGCAGCGAAGCCAGGAGCATCATGCTTCCTCACCACCACAGTATCAAAGGCGACGGGTTGACGCACTTCCAGACCGCCGCTCTCAAGACCCTTTGCAAGCACTTGAGTCATCTTTGCAACCTTTTCTGCAATCTTCTTCAGACCGTGTGGACCGTGATAGACAGCATACATGGCGCTCATATTGGCCAGAAGAGCCTGGGCAGTGCACACATTGCTGGTTGCCTTTTCTCTTCGAATGTGCTGCTCACGTGTCTGCAGAGCCAGACGAGCAGCGTTGTTGCCAAGACGATCCTTGGAGAGACCGATGAGACGTCCAGGAATCTTGCGACTGTGCTTGTCGCTGACAGCGAAGAAGGCAGCGTGTGGACCACCAAAGCCGAAAGGCACACCGAAGCGCTGAGCATTCCCAAAGGCAACATCGGCACCAAATTCGCCAGGAGGTGTGAGCAAAGTCAGAGCAAGCAGGTCAGTGCCTACAGCAAACGTGCCCTGATACTGGTGCACTTTGTCAGCCAGGTTCTTGTAGTCGGCGACTCCTCCGAGGGTGTCTGGATACTGCGCCTGGACGCCCAACAGGCTGTTACTGAGCTCGTCGACCCGCTTGCACCCGTCTGCAAGAATGTCCGCTACTTCAATGGTGATACCAAACCCTTGCGCGCGGCTCTCCAGCACAGCGATAGTCTGTGGGTGGGCGAGATGAGATACCAGCCACACCTTCTTCTCCATCTTCTTCAGTCGAGAAGCGGGAATGGTGTTCATCGCGAGCGTCATCGCCTCTGCTGCAGCAGTAGCTTCATCGAGGAGGGAGGCATTGGCAATGGCGAGTCCTGTGAGATCCGTCACCATGGTCTGGAAGTTCAGCAGCGACTCCAATCTTCCCTGACTAATCTCTGGCTGGTAGGGCGTGTAGCTGGTGTACCAGGCAGGATTCTCCAAGATATTGCGCTTGATCACTTCTGGCACACGAGTTCCGGCGTAGCCACACCCAATGTAGGACTTGTAGACCTTGTTCTCGCCCGCAATCTCACGCAATCGAGCCAATAACTGGCTCTCGGAGAAGCCGCCCTCAGTCGTGGGCACTGAGCCCGACTCTGGCACAGGTCCCTCGACATTGAGGTCCTTGGTGGTGAGAATAGACTCGGGCAGAACCTGCTTCACAAACTCATCCAAGCTCTTCACGGGTGGGTCGAGAGCCTGGAGCATCTCCTCGGTGGTGGTGGCGGTGGGGCCAATGTGGCGGCGTGGGAAGGTGTCGAGCGGTGCGAAGATGGAGGAGTCATGGCTCTTGACCTCGAGCTCACTGTCTCGTGGGGCGCTGGAGTAGAAGCCTCGCGTGCGTGTGTGTGCAGAGTCCGGCTGGGCGGGCGAGATGTGATATGGTCGGGTCTGGATGGTGGGCTTGTTCAGCATGCAGCGTGTAGAGAGCGGCCGTCGCGTAGCCAGCCATTGCGCTCGAAGGCGAATGGCAGTGGTTGACATGTTAACAGCTCGTCTACCACTGTTTAGGGTGGGTCGAAATATGTTGGTGCGATGGGGAGACTCCCTCCAGGTGTGACGAGAGACGGGAGGATGGAGGTGTGACAAGTGGAAGAGAAGAGACAAGAAGAGACTCGACTCGACTTGAGTTCACGTGTGCGTTCAGTTGGAGAAAAAGTTCATTCACCGTCGATCCATGGCACAGGGCACAGATGCCTATCTTTCATTAACCTTTGCTTATCAGTGAGCCATGGGCCGCCGCTAGCCGGGATGTCCAAAGGGCTATGCTGTTTCCATGTATTCGGTCACCGTAAGTAAGGTGACTTGAGTTCTTATAGAATATCCAACAATCAGGTATGTATCTGTCCACTCCTCCATCTCTCGTCGCAGCTCCTGAATGGTAACGTCTTCTCAGACAAGTCCAACGGTTGCCCTGCCCCCCTTACTTCAAGTACCTACCTGGTAGCTTTGACGAGTTTACAGTCCAAAACTCCACATATACCTGATCAGACTCTGCTTCTGTTTCATTACTCTGCCCCTCCCGCAATACCCGATCCGCACCCTGTCCTGTCTCAACTTTTGCCTACCTGAGGTAATCGTATACCATAAAGGTAATCTCATCATAATATATCCTGATTAGGTATCATCATCCATCGGATTCGGGTTTGTGTAAGTGGCGGGCGCCTCAGGCAGGTATTCGGCCTGTTCTTTGGAACCAATTCTCCTTGTAGAGATCTTCACTCTGAATATTCTTAACAAAAGAACGACCTTGTACTTTCTGCCTGAGGTAGGCAATTCAGAGATGGAGAGAGATGCCCAGAGTAATGCCTAAGGCAGGAAGAAGATGAAGATCGTGATGGAATACATACATGTACATACGCATACACGCACGCACGCAGGCCTGCCCGTATACACGCCCGTCCCGTATCGTATCGTGCGGAATTGGCTGTCATTCCTGTTGATGTGGCACACAGCAATCAGGCACCCGTTGCAAACGAGACAGTCGGCGAGGTTGGAGCCTGAGGCCAGAGGCCGGTAGTCTATATAGTACAGCTGATAGACATTCAAATTGACACGATCATGGATCTCAATAATTACTCTTCAACAATTCCATACACCTAGGAGGTAGCAGGCAAGCCTATAGAACATTCAATATTCGGGGCGCCTGCTATTCATCCATCCCTCCATCCATCCCTTTATCCCTCTATCCATTCCTCCATCTACCCATCGATTCACCTTCAAACCCATCCAATCCAAACCCACCCTATTCCAACACTACCCTATTCAACCTCCGAAATCTCCCTCAAAGCAACCCTCCGCCCTATCAAAAAAAAATTATACACATCTACCTCAGGCACATACCAACCTCCGTCCCGTCCTAAGCCGTAGAACTTCGGCCGACATTCCATCCGGAGGGGTAATGAAGAGAAGCTACCTCCGAGGGGATCCATTGCAACGGGGAAAAGTGTATCCGGTTACCTAAGAAGCTAGTTTCTACTTTTGCCTTACGTGACCCACCAGCCCACATATCCACATATATGTATCCACTAATCTACATCTTATAGGAGGTCCATGTACATGTAGCCTGTAGGTGTCACCTATGTTGTACCTGACCTTATGTAAGAACGTACCTTACGTAGTACCTTACCTTAGGTAAATACCGAAATATCTACCTCAAGTGCCGTAGAGCGTATGCTAAACCTGACCCATAACCTCCACTCTTCTCTCCACTTTCTAAGGTACTCCACTCTCTAAGGTACTCCACTCTCTAAGGTACTCCACTCTCCAAGGTACTCCACTCTCTTCAGGTTCGTAAATGATTTTCCATAGGGCTAGGAGGGACCTAACTTACCTAACTTACCTAGCTTAGCCTAGTCTCTTAGGTACCTCCAACCTCCTCCTATGTAGAGTGACTGAATACCTAAGGCGTGTTCATCAGGTATTGTCGTGTACCTGTACCTGTACCTGTGCCTGTGCCTGTGCCTGTACCAGTACCAGCTCGTACCTTACCTAATCTACAGGTTTCTTATATACCTACCTACCTACTGTATGCAGGAACCACCTCAGCAGGGAATCATTCATTCATTCATTCATCCACTCCCTCCCTTCCTCCCTCCCGGTTGCCGGCTTGGTATATGTCTGTATCTGTACCTGTGCGTCCGTGCGTCCGTGTACGTCCGTGTATATCCGTGTATCTGTCCGTGTGCATGTACATACATACATACAATACCCTTGCATACCCACAAAAAGTACATATCAAAGGTACAAATCAAAGATACATATCAAAGATACATGTACACGTGTATCTTGGGGTATGTGGTTGTTTTTTTGTCTTTTTAAAAATATATTTGCCGATCCGATCGACACAAAAAACCACCCGGACGAACGTCCGTGCACCCGCCCTGTCTTTCACAACTTCACTCGGTGAATTTTTATGTGCAAGCCAAAGCAAAATTTCCCTTTCAAATTGGCGCCCTAAAACGACAGTGTGCCTAGCTAGCTACCTTAGGTAAATACATAGCTATGTATCTACACCCCTCTTCTCCATCTGTCAGGTGTTTCAACGAGAGAAACAAACACCGACCCTCTCTATACCTATTTTGCCAATTGGCAACAAAACCAATCCAATCAATCAAAATCAGGTACAAAAAAGGAAAATCGACCACCAACATCCAAGCCTCCCCACTGCCTCCACTTGTTTCGTCACATCATCCCGGCAACTCCACACATACACACACACCACACACTCCACGCACGCCTATGCTCCTAGCTCCTAGCCCATTTCGGTATGGAATATCAGTCAAGTCAGTACCCAAGATCTGGACTTGTGCTCACAGCATCACCGCCCCAACCACACATGCCAAAGTCCCGATCATCAGGCCCAAGCCTGCCCCACTTCCAACCAACCTCTCGGCGGCACTACTGCTATCAGCAGTCGACGTCGCACTGCCCGTCTCAGAACCACCACTCATCGTCGCCGTGGGAATAACCGAAGTTGTCATGCTCATTTCTTGAGCAATCGCCTCCCTCTTGGCCATAGCTGATCCGTTGGTTTGAGGTTGAGCCTCCCTAGCCATAACTGATCCATTGGTCTGAGGTTGAGCATCCCTGGCGATAACTGATCCATTGGTTTGAGGCTGAGCCTCCCTAGCGATAACTGATCCATTGGTTTGAGGTTGAGCCTCCCTGGCGATAACTGATCCATTGGTTTGAGGTTGAGCCTCCCTGGCGATAACGGATCCATTGGTTTGAGGTTGAGCCTCCCTGGCGATAACTGATCCATTGGTTTGAGGCTGAGCCTCCCTGGCGACAACTGATCCATTCCCTTGAGGAATAGCCTCCCTGGCAACGACAGGCTTTCCTGCGCTATCAATAATCCACGGTGCTGCTGTGTGTCGAGCACTAATAGCCTCCCTTTTGGCGATAGCTGATCCGCCTGGTGTTTGCTGAGCAATAGCCTCCCTTTCGGCGATAGCTGATCCGCCTGGTGTTTGCTGAGCATTGGCGTCCCTTTTGGCGATAGCTGATCCACCTGGTGTTTGCTGAGCAATAGCCTCCCTGCCGACAATAGCGCTTCCTTCAACAATTGGTGTTGTTACTGCCTGGGCAATAGCGTCCCTGCCGACAATGACGCTGGATCCAACAATTGGTGTTGTTACGGCCTGAGCAATAGCATCCCTCTTGGCCATTGGAGTAGGGGGCGGATTTGCCTGCTGAGCATTGGCGTCCCTAGGAATAACCTTGATTGCCGACTCTTGAGCATTGGCGTCCCTGCCGACAATTACTGTCTCTTGAGCAATAGCATCCCTCTTGGCCATTGGAGTGGGGGGCGGATTTGCCTGCTGAGCATTGGCGTCCCTGTGGATAATGGTTACTGTCTCTTGAGCAATGGCATCCCTCTTGACCATCGGGGTCGGTTCCAATGCTTCCTGAGCAATGGCATACCTCTTGACCATCGGGGTCGGTTCCAATGCTTCCTGAGCAATGGCATTCCTCTTGACCATTGGATCATGGATCGGTTCCAATTCTTCCTGGGCAATAGCATTCCTCTTGACCATTGGATCATGGATCGGTTCCAATTCTTCCTGGGCAATGGCATCCCTGCCGACGAGAATGGCTGAAATGGCTGATGGCATTGGTGTTTGCTGAGCAATGGCGTCTCTGCCGCCAATGGTTCCTCCACCGCCACCTGGTTGTGTCACTTGAGCAATAGCATCCCTGCCGACAATGGCGCTTCCTTCAACAATTGGTGTTGTTACTGCCTGAGCAATAGCATCCCTGCCGCCAATGGTTCCTCCGCCACCGCCGCCAGCGGTTCCACCGCCACCACCACCAGCGGTTCCTCCACCACCACCACCACCTGTCTGCTGAGCA
Organism: Sphaerulina musiva SO2202; assembly: GCF_000320565.1. NCBI lineage: Eukaryota > Fungi > Ascomycota > Dothideomycetes > Mycosphaerellales > Mycosphaerellaceae > Sphaerulina > Sphaerulina musiva. Next base: position 1,788,440 of record NW_016017389.1, on the reverse strand, counting down.
ATAGCGTCTCTGCCGACAATGGTTACTGTCACTTGAGTAATAGCGTCTCTGCCGCCAATGGTTCCTCCGCCACCTGGTTGTGTCACTTGAGCAATGGCGTCCCTGCCGACAATGGCGCTTCCTTCAACAATTGGTGTTGTTACTGCCTGAGCAATAGCATCCCTGCCGCCAATGGTTCCTCCGCCACCGCCGCCAGCGGTTCCTCCACCGCCACCGCCAGCGGTTCCTCCACCACCACCACCACCAGTCTGCTGAGCAATAGCGTTCCTGCCAATAACAGCTGGTACGGTCACGTTTTGAGCAATGGCGAGCCTGGTGAGGACCAGTCCGAGGGTGAGCAGGGAGGCCATGTCTGAAGGACAAAGTCAGGTAGTTTGATTGTGAGAGATTGCTGATTGTAGCCTCCAAGTGAAGAATGATTTGATTGTACAGCGAGGTGCTGCAACGAAGGAATCTGTCTGTCTTTGACTCATATTATATAGACGTTTATGGATGTGCGGCTACCGCAATGTTCAACTGCCTATCAGCCAAGCAGAGGCTGCTGACGACTCTGTTTGAGATTTGGAGAAGCGGTATACCAATAGCAACAGCCGAACTCGTCCATTGATATTGGCATGATGAAGTGCTGCCCTCCGAGTGGCAGTAGATGCGTAATGTCGGGTGTTGGCTTAGACGGACACGAGGGCTGGGCAGCCAAGTGTACTCGGAGGGTGGCTGTTCAATGGGTGGGTCTGTGATTGTGACTCGCAATCGCGAATCGCCCGAGGAATCTTTGCATATTGCTCGAGAAGACTGATCGAACTGGTGCTGAATGGTGCCACTAGCGATTCTTCGCCAGCGTCATCATGCAGACAGCATAGACTTGAGGTCGTTATGCTTGCTGAAGTCCTGTGTGATCGATTGCAGCTCGATTTGCCGTGTGTGCGTTCCTCCAGCCTTGTGCGCGCTTGTCCGCTGGTCGTAACGCTATACAATGGTACGTTACAGGAAGCGAAGAACGAGGAGGAGACGGCTCATTCATGCTGCGCATCCGTCCCGTGCAAAAAGATCCACTACAATTTTCCACCTGACAGTCCAGCAGCGGTCTTGGTCATTTGGTCGATTCTTCCCGTCCCCCGACTCGAGAAGACAGCCATGATTCCAAAGCCAGCATAGAACAGCGCCAGAGGATAAGCCACTAAGCCTCTCATGTTGGACATTCTACCCACAACACAGAACATTGCGGAGCTGGAATACGTGCACCATGAAATTGCCAGGCTAACGAGGCAGTATCCGATAAACGTGTCTAGCGGGAGAGCGACACCCAGTAAGCTTGCAAAGACCAGAGGGAGGAGGCAATATCCGAGGACGGAACTTGATCGACCCAAGGTGAGGGTGGAGGAGAAGTGCGAGGAGCCTTGGTATTGGCTTGCGCTGTGGTTCTGGATAGCTGCAACTTCGTCCGATGACAGGGGTGGGGACATCATGCTGAAGACGAAGTGGAGGCTGAAGGCTCCCAGAGCGGCCAGTCCGCAGACATAGCCGAACCAGAGTTTGCCAGACTACGATTGAGAGTCAGAAAGGCATTATTGCAATGCAGAGTCACATGCAGCAGGAGGTGGAACTGACCAAGAGTAAGAAGGTCCCAAACAGAGCACAGAACAGAAAAGGACCAGCGAGGTCTGCATCGTCCATGATATGCTGATCGATTCGTGCCATGGGATTGAGGACAGTCAGCGTCTGTAGCCGGGCACGCATCTCATCAGCTCATGTTCATTGCATGTCTTTGACGTGTCTTCCGGTGCATGCACAGCACGATTATGAGGATTACCTTCATCTGAATGTGGCTGAAGTTGACTCCCAACTCCTCAAGCAATGGCGGCTCCCCATCATAACCCTCTGTACCAAACGCGGCTAACCAGCCCGTTCGCAGGCCACCTTGCCCTGTGCCCATTTGTCCACTCGCGCCGGGTTGGCCAGGGAAAGCACCAAAGCCATAGTTCGCTGCCGACGAAGCTCCTCCTCCTCCTCCTCCTGCCGCATATGGTTGGCCATAGCCTTGTGATTGTTGGGCCGCGCTGCCGTAGGCTTGAAAGGGAGTCGTCTGGCCGGAGACGGGCTGCTGCGGGTTCGAGTAGGAGGATTGGTAGAAGTTGAGGTTTTGGGCTGGGTTGGCGGTGTTGTAGGCGTTGTTGGGCGGAGCTTGGTAGGCGTAGTTGGCCATTGTGCTCGGGGCACACGATGCTGGCGACAGGGTGTAGTCGAGAGATTCTCGGTGTCAGTCGCTAGCTACATATGCTGGCGAGCAGGAGGCGAGAGGCGCGAGCAGGGAGAGAAGTTAGTTGTCAGCAGTAGTGAGTGTGTCTCATAGAGTGAATAGAGTGCAGCAGTAGACGGGAGCGGCAGTGGGTCTTGGCGTGTTCTAGCGTGACCGAATGGAGGATTCCAGGTTGTCGCAGACAGGGAGCCCCTCCGCGACTTCCTTCTCTCACTCTTTCTCTCTCTGTGGTAGGTAAGGTAAGGTAAGGTAGGTACAGTAGTGATTAACTTATTATACACCTGCCCTGCCCTGGTTCCTTCCTTCCTCCCTTTCAGTCCTTCCTTCCTCCTCTGTTCCCATCCCATCCCATCCCATCCCATCCCATCCCTTCCCTTCCATTCGTCTGCTCCATCTCATTGCCATCCCCCACCTACATCCTCCAGGTTGAGTAGGTACCTGCATGCCATGATAACCTATACAGGTACACTTCAGCTTCACCTTCCCGATGCGTCTTCATAGTCAACATGACCACCTCCGACACGCCAAGAGATATCTGATCACACGTACTATCCTACCTCGGTAGGTACAATACCTACCACCGTACTGACCACTTGAACTCACTAGATGCTACTACTTTTCGCGGCACCACTGGGAGATCACCTGATCCATGGCATCAGCAATGAATCGATGAATACAGCAAGCCCTGGAGGCATGGAGTGCGTGTCGGAGCAGGACAGGAAGAAGATTCTCGAACCTTCCGCTACCTCCTACCGATCCCATCAGTGCTGCCCTGAGGTCCAGTGACCTTCTGCCGGCGGACCGTCGGGCCTGGTCGGTATGCCGAGTGGAACATGACATGCACACCTGAGCTGCACTGTGCTGGCCCTGCTTCGAGGGACTGTCTGAGGCCACATCGTCTGCAAGCCTTCGTCTTTACCGCAGCCCGGGCGTTCACATGCTCGCCCTCGTGCGCCGCTCGCTTGCCATCGGCCCCTCCATCACTCACTCTTCCGCCAAGCGCTCGGATTGCAACGAGTCATGTTCAAGGAGTACCCTTAATCCACGAGCAAGAAGACTTTGGAGTCAGCTCCATCCCCCGGACACAGCATCATCTGGAGCAGGACTGGGGACACTGGTCTGGTGACCTGTGAGGAATCTCGCACTTCCAGTATACCTTCGACACTCTCGGGCCTATCTCGACTCTTGGGCCCCCTCGACAATTCGTACGCAGGCCGCATGCCGATAGACGACACGAACCACTACGCCTTGAATCCTTTGGCGTACGTTCCCGAAATGGGGATGCGGAGCCTGATCGACCACAATCGAACTGCCATTACTGGTCGTATGAAATCTACCTCAAGTCAGCCGATTCCGCGCCGCAATGTACACACCTCCGTTTGCGCGTACGTGTGCAAACACAAATACCCTATGTTGGGGTGTGTGTTACCAGTATCGGATGTCTCATAGGTCTTTGCCAACGTGCTGGATCGACACTTTCATCGATAGCCGCAGATTTCGTCGGCCTACTCGGTTGTTTGTTGCGACTGTGAGAGGAGCACTGCGCGAACGAGTTGGACGGCACTATTCAAGGGCAAGGGCAGATTGTGAGAGAGTGTCCTCTGGAGTCCAAAGTGTTGCTGGAGTGTGTACAGTAGGATGCAGGGGTGGGACAACGCCCTACTATGGAGATCTGGTCCTTACGTCTGGATTCAAAACTCACGCTTGGCAATTTGGCATCTTGTCTAAATTTGCTTTCCACTCCCACGGCTCCTTGCCAAGCACAGAACCCTGGTCAACCACGGAGCGCATTCGGCTGAACTGTGGCAGAGCAGCCCACATGAGCGCTGCCTCGTAAAACCTCGTTTTCACTTATGCATCTTATGCAGTGTTGCGGCACCAATCCACACTTCGGAACATGTACACTCTGCACCGATTCGATCGCTCCGTCCTCATGTTTCCGACTGCAGCAACTTGGCCAGCGAGACAGCCAACACAGTTCAGGAGATGACATCCCACTGTGACCTTTTCTCTGCACTTCCACTCGGTTGCGAGCCCGCCAAGTCAAGTCTGGCTGTATCATAGACTTCATGCAAAGAAGGCTGCCGTCGCTTAAGCCAAATGGGGCACACCGATCAGTAGCGTCAAGGCTCCATATTTCTAACTGTGCTAGCCAACGTGCCAACCAACACCACGGGCTTTTGAACCCCTTGAAATCACTGGCTCTCGGCGTGCTTCAGCGGTACGATCTTGTCCACATGCTCTACTGAGAGTGGGGAGCCCGAGTCGACTTCGATGTCATCTATTCGAGACCCGCCCTTGCAGTGTGTTTGTTCTGGGGTCGGCCACGAAGTACTGATCGCCAAATCCCGTGTTTCTGGTGATTGTGGAGACTCACGAACAGATGACTCTTTGGCCGGAATCGGATCAGACTGAGATGTTGCGACAAACAGGCAACAGCTTGGTCCATCCTCAGCAGTCCTCGCAGCATCCTGCCTCCGCGGGCCGTAGATGACGCCCGCTCGGTCGGTGAGGGTAGAAGGGACGGGTTCTGACGTTCCATTCCACGCCACGACTCGTTGTCGGTCGTCACATTCTCTGGATCTTGTAGCCGAGCATTCGAAATGCGGAGGGATCCACTGTACTACTATTGTCGTCCACTGCAGATGCACCCAAGCCGAATGTGCCGGGAACACACGCCCACGCTCAGGCCAGTACGACAATTGCGAACTCCACTGACCAGACTAAATAATATCCCAATCAGGCTAACTATGGTACTGAGTAGACTAAAAGCCACAGCCTCGATAGGCATATGTACAACGAGTTCAGGAATTTGAAACGAACGAAGCCTGATTCGCTGGTCGCTGAATGCCACGCTTGATTGCCATTCACGCATACTGCCTAGCTGTGACCTAGCACATGTACCACCACAAGCGCATCATAGCAATGGCGGAGCAACGTACCACTCGAATCTCGTTGCCTCGAATACGGTGCGGAGAGGGAGGTTCGGAACATTCATAAACAGAGGAGAGACTGCTCGCATCCAGCGTCGTTCATCACCTTTGCTCTCAATTTCTATCAGCTTCAACATGTACACCAAAACTTTTTTCATGCATGTCACCTTCCCAGCTCTCGCCCTTGTCGGCTCGACTTTAGCATTACCGCAGGCTACCAACGCGGTTGATCCTTACGCCAACTGGCAGGCACCAGGACCAGATGACTGTATGTCAACTCATCATGTACATATCCCTCGAAATGCTAACTGTGGTCAGTTCGCGGGCCATGTCCCATGCTGAATACCCTCGTATGTACTAGGGATCACCCGCCATTCCAAACTTGCGTATCGCTGACGACCACATCACAGGCCAACCACGGCTTCCTCCCCCGCGACGGTGGCGCCAAAAACGGCTTGACCATGGATGACATGGTGAAGGCAATGACCGAGGGTCTCAACTTCGACCCCCTGATCGCACGAGGAGCCTGGACCGCTGGCCTCGTGGTCAACCCCAACAACACCGCAGACCGATGGGATCTCCAGCAACTTCGCGCTCACAACACTCTCGAACACGATGCCAGCCTCAGTCGCGCTGATGACTACTGGAATGGCAATGGCTGGGCGTTTGACCAGGCGACCTTTGACGAAACCAAATCCTACTGGCCGGACCCCCTTTTGAACAAGACAACACTGGCTCGGGTCAAGATTGCTCGTCAGGCTAAGTCCAAGTTCACGAACCCGGAATACTTCTTCAACATGAAGGCGGAGACTTTCAGTCTGGGAGAGGTTCTTTCGCTGGTTGCTTGGGGTGGTGACAAGGAGACTTTCACCGTGAGGAAGGACTTTATAGAGTATTGGTTTGGTAAGATTTCATTGTTCTTTTTCTTCGTGGCTGCTCCACTCTAGCCTCTGAACCAAACAACTGACATGATTATTGTGTCCAGAAAACGAACGATTCCCCACACACTTGGGCTGGACCCGACCTGCCGAGATGTTCACCGCGCAAGATCAGAACGATCTGGAACATATCATTGCCGTCGAGTCGAGCCTTCGAACCGACTTTGAGCCGCTTTGAGCGCTGTCTTGTCTGTGGATTGACATGATTGCAAAATTTGAGCGTGCTTGGGCAACCACCCGGTGAAGTCATTTGTTATTGATAGTAGGCGATGGGGGGTCGTGCTGCCTTTCTTGCCATTGCAAAGCAGCAGCTAGAAGAGGAAGAAAGGGGTTTCATCGAGGATATTACAGTTTTTGGCAAATGCACCCATACCAAGCTCAGTGGACGAAACAGCGGGAAGCTCGTTCAAGGTTTTTTTCTCTTCGTTATTGTTTTCTTGCATCTAGCGGGAAGGACGTGTGTACGTATGTACCTAGGAATCTTTTCTTTTTCGGATTGGTGTATACATAAATACCTTGCATACTTACCTTGGCGTTCGTATTGGTTCGGAGAAACAGATGGAGACCAATCTTTCAGGATGTCGCACTCGAATTCTGTCCTCTATCGGTACCTAATGTCGTTACCTACCTACGGGCATGTACAAGCGAAGTGCATAGCGCGTTCTCATCCCTGCAACCCTAGGTAGGTACACATATAGGTATTAGTCGTATTTGACTAAAACTTTCTTGGTATGTACCTGAGGCACGCCGAAAATTGGCCGATATTCCGTAACTACTATATACCTGACCTACTCCTTCGCTACCTTTAGGTATACATGCGATCATTTACTATGGGTAGGGTAGTACGATGATACAAGTACCAATATAATCTAAAAAAAAGAACCCGAAATATACGGTAAGGTAGGTTCCAGGTATAGGTTGTAGGTTGTAGGTATACTACATGTACGTTATACACAAGACTTCCAGCCAAGGTACTATGTAGTGACGAAAGCTAAGACTTCTCTTCAGCCAAGGCCTCCTTTTCTTCTTCTTCGTATTTACCTTTAGTGTACCCGAGGTTCCGAATTCCGAAGGAAACCCTATAGTACCTATCGCTGTCGGTAGCGCGAGGGGATACATATAATGAACGGAAGGTTAAGGTGTATATGTAAGGTCAGGTATATATACATGTAGGTAAGTACCTACTACAGTACATAAGGGTATAGGAGGTAGAGGTAGGAATCTAACCGAGTAATGCTCGATCAGTCACGTCGATGCGTTCATAAGCTCGCTTGACCTCTTCTGCTGTGAGTTGTTGTTGATGATGATGATGATGATCGGGCTGCTCGAGGCCAAAGTTAACTAGCTCCGCCACTCTGGGCCAGAATGAGTTTCGGGCTTGAGTTACGGCTCGTAGGATTAAGCGATCGCGAGCTGTGTTATTCGATGGTGGTGGTGAATTGTTGTTGTTATTGTTGTTGTTGGCTTGTTGTTGGGTGGAATTGCGTTCGTGGACTTCTGGAGCCGCCGGGATGGTGGTAGAAGAGGGATCTCCTTCATTTTGCTGCTGCATCATGTGTACTGGCTGCGAGAGGAGGGATACGGGAATGGTTCTCGTGATTGACTCCGCGCGAATTGGGTCTGCTCCGTTTTGCAGTGGTCGCGTGTCACCACCATTTGCTTCCGCTCTGGACTCGTCGGCGATTTCGGTTTTGATGAGCGCAGGCTCGATAGTGTGGTCGAAGGCGATGGTGCTGTCGAGCTTGCTGAGCTCGGAACTATCAGAATCTTCATCTTCGTACTGTATGGTGTCGACAGATTTCGCCAGCGCTCCGACATTGACGACATCGACTGTCGAAGTGGTCATCATGCATGTTCTGCGACGCTTTGTAGGCCGCACTACATCGTCTTCGCTGTCGCTTATTGCAGACAACAGCGAATCCTGCCCAAGGTTCGATTGCCGTGAAGGTGCATCTGGCTGCTTGGCTCGGGGACGCCTCGTAGGTCGCGGCACGTAGTCCTCGCTGTCGCTTGTTGCAAAAGAAGGCGATTGTTGTCCAAGGTCCGATTGGCGTGGTGCATTGGACTGTTTAGCTCTGATCGCCGCTACATGCTGAGAAAGTTCTTTGGCTCGTGCCCTTGCGAGCATAAGTTCTTTTCCCGCTTTCGGGATGGACATATACGCGGTCTGGCCCGTATCACACCCTCCTTTCGCACTGCGAACACAGTACGCACAAGGTCTGTGTCGTTGGTTCTTATCCTGCGTTCCCGTCAAGACAGGTTTCGTTCTAGTCGGCATACTGCTTCTCGTACCTTGAACACTCTACACTCGATACCCTGGTTCGATCTGGACTCACAAGTCTCACACGGTGTGCGTGCCGGGGCGCCCTCCTCTGTTTCCATGATACGTCGGGCGGTGTCAAATTTTCGTATCTGCTCCCATTAGCGTCGAGTCTTGCGATTGTGACCATACCGCCGATACATACCCTCTTGCGGGCAGCGCTCTTCAGTCGTGCATCAGAACTGGTGGCCTCGGTAAGCCACTCAGCCCAACGTGTCGGAGTGCAATACCAGAAGTCCTGTGAGTTGGACGTGGTCGGCCGTTGAAAAATTTGGCCGTCGATTTCCCAACAGTCTGTGATACTGCTGGATGCCATTGTCTTACGAGTCGACAGACTCACTTTCTAAGACAAAGGCTCCCCAGAAGTTTAAGGTGAAAAGGTCCTTTGCAATGAGGTAGTCAAAAGAGAAGAGAAGGAGAAGGAGAAGGAGAAGGAGAAGGAGAAGGACAAGGATAAGGACAAGGAGAAGGAGAAGGAGACAGAGAGAAGAGACGCGCGAGAGACACACGCGCGCGCGCGCGCGCATATGTACAAATTGGCCGACACCGTGCCACCAACGGGCAGGCCCGTAGGACATATTAAGGTTAGGGGGCTAAAGATTAACAGGGTATTCACTATTTCACTTTAACCTCCAATATTATATATATCACATGCCTAGGTGGGTACCTATGCTTTATATCGTGAACTGCTAGAGGATGCTAGTCAACTCAACACGGAGGGCGTCAAACATGGATTGAACTGGCGCGCTGTCCATCTCGCTCAGACCTGATGGATTGTTTCTACACGTACCTGATTCCTGGAAAGGCGGTCGGCGACTGAGGTATCAATACCCGCGCTGACCTGGCTACACTACAGTGACTTCTACCCTCCTCACCGTTGATAACGGCGTGGGTAGAAGCACGTGCGTGGAATGAGAAGAGTATGGCCACTGGTGAGGTGAAGTGAAGTGAAGGGGCATGAAGGGAAGTGAAGTGAGGTGAGGTGAGATGAGGTGAGAGTGGGAGACGCCCCCGTTGCTAGCGGCTACCGTATGACAGTATGACGTGCGCCCGCCCTCGCCCAATAATCTTGGAACACAACAACTCCTTAGCGACGACGCTAGTCGTCTGTATATCGTCTCTACCTACCTAACCTCCTACCTACCTACTATACCATCTCTCCCTCTCGGACTGCTCTTCGACTTGCACGCGATCTAGACGTCTACTCCAATTCCGACACTTCACATCTACTCCGACTCCGATCGATCCGCCGACCCGAGTCCGTTCTTGCTACAGTAGAAAAGCAACATCCCGATCAACATGTCTGAAGAGGGAGCCGCAGTGCCTGCTGCGCAAAAGGGATCATGGACTGGTTTCCTGAAGGTATCGCGAGTCTGGCGCTTCCTGCAATCTCACGGCTAACGACAAGTAGCAACTCACATCGTTCAACGGTGACCTTTCGGCCATGACGGCACCGCCATGGATTGTTTCCAATACTTCTCTCACCGAATTCTCAGCCTACTGGAGCGAAATGCCAGGACTGCTGGTAGCTCCAGCTGCCGAAAAGGACAAGCAGAAACGTATGCTACTTGTACTCAAGTGGTTCCTGAGCACACTGAAGCAGCAATACGCCAGCCGTAACGAGAAGCTCGGATCGGAAAAGAAGCCCATCAATCCCTTCCTGGGCGAGCTGTTCCTGGGGAAGTGGTCAGATAGCGCCGGCGAGACACAGCTTGTGAGCGAGCAAGTCTCACACCACCCGCCTGTCACAGCATACAGTATATGGAACAACCAGCACGGTGTTCGTCTGCAGGGTTACAATGCACAGAAGGCGAGCTTCTCCACGACGATCAACGTCAAGCAGCTCGGACATGCCCTGCTCCACCTAGACGCCTACGATGAGGACTATCTCATCACTCTGCCCGCACTCCACATCGAAGGCCTCCTCAAGGGATCGCCGTACGTGGAACTGAACAAGAGCAGCTATATTGTGTCTTCATCCGGCTACACAGCTCGCGTGGACTATGCAGGTGCAGGCTGGGTCAGTGGCAAGAAGAACTCCGTGACAGCGGTTGTCTTCCCACACGGAAAAGAGAAGGACAAGAAGAGCGTCATATACAAGGCAGACGGAAGCTGGACAGACGAGATTGTGATCAAGGACGCGGACAAGCACGTTGTAGTGCAGTACAATGCGAAGCAAGAGCCGAAAACGCCATTGTCGGTTGCGGACATCGAGGACCAGGACCCTCTGGAGTCCAGGAGAGCGTGGAAGAAGGTGGCTGAAGCAATCGAAACGGGTGATATGAACGTTACCAGTGTTGAGAAGACCAAGATTGAAGAGTTCCAGAGAGCGGCTCGAAAGAAGGAGCAAGCTGAAGGACGCGAGTGGCAGAGTACGTTCTTCTCGAGAACCGACTCACTTCCCATCTTTGATCAGCTCATCAAAGAGGTTCCGTACGGAAGCCTCGACAAGGACCAGACTGGTGGTATTTGGGTATTCGATCCCACCAAGGCACAGAATGCAAAGCCTCCGTTCAGTCCACTGAGCGAGGAGCTCAAGAATGGGTTCTAGTGCTGGAAAGTGGGCAATTGCCAGACCGGAATGAATCTGCATGTCTCAATGACATTGTACAATAGCGCGTGAGCGCAAGGAGGTTAGTAAGATGAGAAAGCATGATACCACGGGTGAAAGATTAGGGGAACAGCTACCTACCTCAGCGACTGGACACATGGTCATAATCATTTTCAGAAGTAGAAGGCATAGGTACTTCATATCGTACTTTTCAGTTGACCGTGAACATGTCAATTGCAATGATTTCACCCATATGTACCTAGGCATCGTGGTGAAATGAGCAGGTATCTAGGTAGCAGTATTGCATCTAGTTCCTACAATAATTGTCCTCTAGAGGAACCTCCGGGTGTGACGATTTCGGCGCGTGATATGAGCAGCAAACTTGAAGCTAAGAAGCAGCTCTCTCGAGATAAGTTAAACGCAGCATTATCACGAACTTGCTCAGCTCTCCATTCCAACAGCCCTGCGACGTATCGTATTCTCTTCTGAACAGGGTGGCCGACTGCGTCGAGTTCGCCTATTATTCGCAGGCCAGGCCAGCTCCACAAACCTTGCGGCTACCTACAGCACGAATCGGTACCATTCGACATCGACGACCGAGACAGCGACCGCGACATCGAGACCACTGCCTGCAGCAATACCATCGCAGCTCGCACCAATTCGCAGCTTGGGACACAAGCCTCTCGCGAAGCAGCGGGAGTGGTGAGCCCGACAATTCGCTACGACCACACAACTACGAGTCGCCGGAGACTTGCACAGCTCGCCCGGAGCGGACACAGCTCGTGGGGACAGCCTGCTCTCCCCCTCAAAAGTCGAACGATCTGCTAGGCGCAGCGAGTGGACAATACAGACGAGAAGGGACAAGGTGGACAGACAGCACAGGCAGAGACAATCTCCCAGGTCGTCGACGACGTGTCTGTGGGCATGGAGTCGTTTGCGACGTATCTCAGGCAACTGCTCCAGAGCAGTGCAGCAACCAACATTGCCAGTCCAACACGTGCTCCGACGGGAAGCGATGATGCAGATTACTATCAGCTGTTCAAGGCAGACCTACAGCAAATGACCAAAGATCCCCAGCAAGCAGATCATATCGCGCGAGTTCTGGACACCAGCGATCCCGACCTGTTGCGCGACCTCAACCTACAGCCATTCTTCGATCACTTTGACTTCGATGCCATTGCACGAGTGGCACTGCTTCAGTCTCTAGCAACAGCCACCAACGCTGATTTGAGGCATAAAGGTGAGTTCTAATGTGAGAATCCATCATGGTCGTAGGAGAGATGAGATACCACCACGACGAAGATGCAGCTGTCCACTACTGAGTCGCGGTTGCTTTGCTTGGCACTTGTTGCGACCTCTAGCTTACACCTTCCAGCGGCCACCAGTCTCGTACAGACATTCCCACTAGCGCTCCAAGCGCTCGCCCAACCCCTTCAGTCCACCGACGCCGATATCAATCCATCGCCGACAGTATTAGCATCCATTGTCGAACGAGTTATCCACGACCCGCGCGGCTCCAGCGACGAGCTCCGCGAAAACCTCTTTTACGCCGTCCGCATCTACTACCGCACCCGAGGTCTGCGCACGCCTTATGCCGTGGAGTCGGCGATGCTGCTGGACGATCTGCTGCAGTCGCAGCAAGACTCGCGTCTCGTGAAGAAATTCCAGGCTGCAGGCCCAGATGCCACCGCCAGTCTCGATGCCTGCAAAGAGGTGTTGGCTTCTGCGGAGACACGCGACATCTCCTACCCGCAGATCGCGAATGTGCTCCTGTACATGATCATCGTGCAAGATGGCGAGGCCTATAACCCGAGCGTGTTTGTGGAGGCGGTCCGACAGCACCGCGCAGGAGCACGGATAGATTGGACAGACGTTGTCACAGGATTCGACAAGGAGGGGCTCAGAGTGACCAAGAAACAGTTCCTGGCGCTTTACAATGCGCTGCTTCCGCTGGCAAGAGAATATGCCAACTTTGACATCCAACTGCTGTGGGGAGGCCAATGGCAATGGTCTGAGACGCAACTCAGTTTCGTGGTTGCCTTCCTCTCCACCAAGCCAGAAGAGCTGGACGTGATGCAGATACCAAATCTCAGGCAGGCATTCGACCTGACCCATTACGCAACGGCTTCAGTCACTGTTCGAGCTTGCGCCGAGGCCGCCATCAAGCACCCGTTGGTGTCCAAAGATGCCACGCAAGCCCTCTTCTCCATGATTTTCCGGTCACAAGACACGTACAACATGTCACAGCAGCTGGGAATTCCCGATACCATTGTGAATCCCAACATGGCAACTTTTGTGTGTGCAGCAGCAGCTACCGACAGACCCTGGGGACCACTGCAGGAGCAAGCTATGAAGCAGTTGTTCTATCCATTTCTGATCAAGCGTCACGACAGCCACGAGTTCGTCATGCACACGCTCTGGCACCACGATAAGACCTGGGTGGCCTCTCGTCTCGTCGATTACTACACTCCAGAGCCGCTCCTGCTGCCCATCATCTACGATCACGCCCTGGTACACGGTTGGCTTGAGCTGCTATTCACGTTGCCCACGAGCTTTGCTGTGGATCTCGCCGCATATGCGCATGGGAAGGGTCACTGTGACCTGGTAGCATTTGCGCAAAACCACATGACGTCTATGGGACCGGGCAACTTCGCGGTTGCCATCACACAATTCGTAGAAGGCAAGGTTGACGACGAGCTCTTGGTGCAGAAGGAAGGAGTCGCCGCATCGTCCGCACCGCTGACTGTGAAGACCTTGCATGCCTTGCTGGAGCTGATTGCCGATGCTATGTTTGAAGAACACAAGGGTGACGTCTTTCGCAAGTGTCTCACCACGTATCCCAGGTTGATCAACTACGGCGAGGATGATCAACGCGACGCTCTTCTTGATACCAGCGATGAACAGGGCCACGCGTTGCCTCAGGGCGCGACCGACCATATGGAACAGCAGTACAAGGACATGTATGGTGCTCAAACGAATCCTAGCGATGTCATCACTGAGCTCAAGCGATTGAAGGAATCCGAGGATCCAATGGAGCAGGACCTGTTCGCTGCGATGATCTGCGGTCTCTTCGACGAGTACCACTGCTTCAGCGAGTATCCAAATGAAGCTCTGGCCCTGACCGCTGTTCTCTTCGGTGGCCTCATCTCCTATCGTGTGCTGTCCGGCATTGCGGAACAGGCGGCGATTTGCAGCGTCTTCGACGCGGTGTCGAGATTTCAGCCAGAGGATCAGATGTATCGCTTCGGACTTCAAGCGCTATTGCATGTGCTGCCCCGTCTTAAGGAATGGCCACAGCTTGCAGAGCGTATCCTCCATATCCCTAGCCTGCGTTCTACAGATGCTGTCACAGCCGCTGAGAATGTCCTGAGAGAGTTGCAGCAGGAGTCGGGTGGCATGAACGGTGACGGCACCAATGGCATCGCAAATGGGGTGCTCGATGACGAAGACTTTGAGGTCATGGCACCTGCTTTCAGTGCTATCCAGGTTGACCCGCCGAATATGGAAATTGAATACGAAGAGCCCAACGAAGAAACATCAGACAAAGTCATGTTCGTCTTGAACAACGTCTCTAAGCGCAACCTGGAAGAGAAGTTCAAGGAGATTGAGGAGGCGCTTGACGAAAAGTACACCCAGTGGTTCGCTCATTACCTGGTCGATGAACTCGCCAAGTCGCAGCCAAACTTCCAAGCGCTGTACTTGCAGATCTTAGAGAACTTCAACAGAAAGCTGCTGTGGGCTGAAGTTTTACGCGAGACATACATCAGTTGTCAGAAGATGCTCAACGCTCAAAGCACCTTGGACAATTCGCACGAGCGTGCTACCATGAAGAACTTGGCTGGGTGGCTGGGACAAATCACACTTGCGCGGAGCCTGCCCATCCTGCACCGTAACCTCTCCTTCAAGGATCTTCTGTTGGAGGCGTATGATAATGAACGGCTTCTCGTTGCCATCCCATTCACTTGCAAGACTCTGGTACAAGCTTCGAACTCGAAAGTCTTCAGACCACCAAATCCGTGGATCCAGGAGCTACTTGGCTTACTGAGTGAGCTCTACCACGGCGGAAAGCTCAAACTCAACATGAAGTTTGAGATTGAAATGTTGTGTCGCGAATTCAACATGGACATCAAGGACATTGAGCCGCTCGATATCATTCGAACTCGGCCATCATTAGAGCAAAACATGTTGCAGAACTACATACCTGAAGGCGGTCCGGACGCGTTTGGTGAGATGGCCTTGATGGGTTTGTCTAAGCGTGGACCCAGCGAACGCTTCTCGCCCGAGGCTGTCATGTCGCAGGTCCCAGATCTGGGCCACATGTTGCACATTCCACAGGCGGTCGGCACCACTACCCCTCAACAGATGAAGAGCATATTCGTCACGGCCGCTCAGCAAGCCATATTCGAGATCATCGCACCCGTTGTCGAGCGCTCCGTGACAATTGCTAGCATTTCCACTTCTGAGCTCATACAAAAGGACTTTGTCACCGAGCCCGATGCCGGAACCATGAGCAATTGCGCTCATACTGTGGTCAAGTCACTGTCAGGGAGCCTCGCTTTAGTAACATGCAAGGAACCGCTGCGCATGAGCATCACCAACAACATTCGCCTCTTGGCAGCTCGGAGTCTGCCGGAGCAGCTGCCGGAAGGCCAGATCCTCATGTTCGTCAATGACAATATTGACACCGTCTGCCGACTCGTGGAGCAAGCGGCCGAGGACCATTCTTTGGCAGAGATTGACCTGCAATTGGGTGATGCAATCAACGATCGTCAGCAACACCTTGAGCACAGGCCGAATGAGCCGTTCTCTCAAGTCCCGGTCAGCCGCTGGTCCACTCTGATCCCGGAGCCCTACAGGCAAGATCAGAATGGTTTGAACAGGCAACAATTGGCATTGTACGAGGATTTTGGTCGTCAGGCCCGTATTCCTCCTGCCGGCGGCTCGGCTTCGCAAGACGGCACTCGTCCTCTCGACGTCCTGGGCGATGGCTACCTTCCCAACATGCCAACTCCTGCCGAGGCCCCTGCCATGCCACATCCGGGTCAAAATCAACGGATGCCTGGTATGCAAGTCGCGCGTGCTCACGTCAACGGCCTGATCGATCCTGCCACCGTAAACGATCGCATCATTGCCCTGATGTCGGAGCTCCAGACCGCCTCAAGAGAGGCGCCTGAGGAACATATCAGCGAAATTGGTGAAGGTGCCACAATCCGCCGCGTGTATGGTCAACTGCTCACCCTTATTGAGAGTGCGCCACAGTTTGAAAATACGGTGCTGGCCTGTGCCAACCATTGTCTTCTACTCATCTATGGCGATGCGCAGAAGCGTCTAGAGATTGAAGTTTTGGCCCGGTTCCTGACCCAACTCTGCCGCATGTCGCAGCAAGCTTGCCGACAGATCACCATGACGATTGCTACGGTCGAGGACGATCGCATCTTCAATGCGCCTGCCACAGTCGCACTCCATAGCGAGGCCTTGCTTGACATTCATCACATCGATTCTCTGATTAGTAAAGCACTCAGGCAGCGGCGTCTGATCGCCATGGACTTCTTTGGCGACATCGTCGAAGACTTACTGCTGGGCGAAAATGCCGTGGCACACCGTGCTGAATTTGCTCAATCGTACGAAGCTCTCGCTCAGTGGATCAACAGCATACCTGTGCCGAGCCCGGAGGCTTCTTCAGAACCCCTTCCACAGGAATTGGTCGTTGCCAGGGAGATCATGAACAGACTTCACCAAGCAGCCGTGCACGCGAACGGACTCCCAAGCCCCGAGTCTGACTCGAAGCAAGTCGATCAGCAGGAGTACCTGTTCGAGGAATGGATCAAATTACAGAAGGATCATCAACCCGAGAACTATCGCTATCTGGCCTTCGTGTCCCAATTGCACGATCGAGGGGTGCTGGCAAACCCAGAGGACACTGTCGTATTCTACCGCAGCTGCATAGAGTACTCG
Source organism: Sphaerulina musiva SO2202 (assembly GCF_000320565.1). Taxonomy (NCBI): domain Eukaryota; kingdom Fungi; phylum Ascomycota; class Dothideomycetes; order Mycosphaerellales; family Mycosphaerellaceae; genus Sphaerulina; species Sphaerulina musiva. The sequence goes on along the minus strand of NW_016017389.1, from coordinate 1,771,486 downwards.
TGCAGTCATTTTGAGGCCGTTACAGCCAGACCGTACGGAACCTTCGACTTGGCCTATGTCGGCATTGATGCACTGGCGAAGCTCGCAGCTACCCTCGTACTTTACCAGGGATCTTCCGAAGCCAGCACAAATACCAACCAGGCAAAATCACTGGAGGCTTTCGTGAGTCTGGTCATCCTCGTTATGAGCGACTATCACAACCGAAGCGTTGAGCGCTTCAACAGCCGAGTATTCTTCAGGCTCTTCTCGTCTCTACTCTGCGAGATTGACAACAACCGCTCGCAACTATCATCAGAGCAGGACGCTGAAGTCTACAAGGTCTTCAGCACAGCACTCCAAGTCATGCAGCCGCGGTACTTCCCGGGTTTCTTGTATTCGTGGATTGCGCTACTCAGTCACCGCCTCTTGATTCCAGCATTCCTGGTAAACGGTCGCGGCAACGGAGGATGGAATCAGTTCACAAAGCTCCTTGCAGTGTTGTTCATCAACCTTGACGATCTTTGCTCGTCTCCTGAAGCAGCAATTGTCGCTCCCGAGTTCTACCGTGCGGTAGTCAAGTTCATGATGGTGCTGCACCACGACTTTTCGGACTACTTGGTTGAAAATCACATGCAGCTGAACGCGGTTATTCCGGTGCAATTCGGTCACTTGCAAAACATCGTGAGCGCCGCAGTCCCGCAAACGGCACAATTGACGCAGCCGAACCCATTCACTTCTGGGTTGAAGATCAACCGGCTCGAGCAGGTTCGCGTGCCGCCGAGCGTTTATTCTGATGTGGACAATGTGCTCCATGAAGCTGGTGTCAAGGCAGTGATGGAACGTGTTTGTGAGGCGAACGACCTCAGCGAGCAGAACTTCGCCTTCCTCAAAGCGGTAGTGGACCGCGAGGATGGACAGATCAGTCCCATCCTCTTGAATGCGATGGTGCTCTATGTCGGAGTTACTGCCACCTCTGCCTCCTCGGTGTTCTCTGCAGGTGCCGCACAAGCTCGTCTCATCACTCGCCTCTTGCAGGAAATTGGTCATCGAGCTCGTTACCACCTCGTCTGGGCCGTCACGAACCAGCTCCGCTACGTGAACTCCCACACTCACTACTTCTCCACTGCTGTGCAACACATCTTCAGCACTAGCCAGCAGGACTTGCAGGAACAGATCATGCGTGTCATTTGTGAGCGCATGTTGATCACGCACCCTCATCCTTGGGGTCTGCTGGTGTTGCTGCTGGAGATGATTAAGAATCCTAATTACAATTTGCTGGAGCAGCCTTGGGTTCGAGCTGCACCACAAGTCGAGGAACTTTTACTCACTCTCACGCATTCGAACAGCCCGCACAGCGCACGTCATTAGGCTGACGATGATGACTGGCAAGCGAAGCTCGCGAGTGCAGTCACGGTGGTCTTAGCGCGAACACTTTCAGCTGCCGAAAAGTTGACTGCAAGGCATACGCGGTTGAGTCAGAAGTTAGCTGCGACCCATCCAGTTGAGGAAAAGAGTGCGGTGCCGGTGTCACGCCTCTCTGATTGGCCATCGATTCAGGACCCAAGATTCCAAAGATCACAGAAGCGAGAGACGGGCGCGAGAGACTGACCAGGTCGACAGAGCTTAGACTCAATTCGGGAAGGATATCTAGGACGGCGTCGTGTAATTTCGTTTGCTGATGAGCCCCTCACTTTGACAAGAGGGGAAAAGACGGCAGCTTGTGGGTGGAGGGTGTGTCATTTCCTTTCAAGGTGTGACATGTAGTAGTAGTAAGAGCAGCACATTCATGCATGGGGCGGCGTCACACAGGCGGACTAATCGGATTGCAATGGCTAGAATGGGGCCGGGCGGGTAAAGACAAAAGAATCAGGTCAGACTTTGTCGGTAACGAGACAGATGATTATTTGTAAAGTAGTGCATAGTTGCTAACGAATACATTGGGCGGCTTGATTATCCTTCTCGTCCCCCCAGGGGGTTCCCGCGCAAAAAATCATACACGGCCCTGCGCATGCTGTGATTGTGTTCGAAGAGGGTTTGCAGTTCGTCGATGTGGTTTCGCACGAGGAGCCAGTAATGGTTTTTCACGAGGTCGAGGACCCAGAGGGAGATTTCGTCGTCGTTGTCGTTTTCTGTGGCGTCTTTTTCGATATGTGCTGTCGTCTTCAATGCTGCGAGATGAGAGAAGCAGGATGCGAGAATCAGGATAGATAAGGAAGAGAACGAAGATGAAAATGAAGATGAGCCGAGAAGTTGAAGTTTTTGCAAAATCAAATGTTGAAGATTTTCATCTTGGATTTTGACAGCTGTCACATAGGCTTTAGCGAGAGATTCGACGTGTGCGGCTTTTTGATCAGGAGAGAGATCCAAGGGGGAGAATTGAAGGGGTTTGTTGTTGTTGTTGTTGTTGTTGTTGTTGATGATGAAGCGAGGTCCAATGTCTCCTGTTTGGTAGAATTGGAGTACAGCGGAGAAATCTGTTGCTACGAGTTGGACGTCGTTGGCGCGTTGGTCGTGGGTTAGGTCGATTTTTGAGGAGGAAGAGGAAGAGGGGTTGCGGGTGGACAGGTAGCTGCATTTGGGAATTATGTCTTTGTTGATTACTAAGTATTTGTCCTCGCCGTGCGGCAGAATGAGCTCGCATTGGTCTGGTCCAAGGCGAGCTGGAGGTAATGAGAGTGTGGATCTTGAATTCTTTGCGAGTCTGGTGCTAGTCTCGACTGACTGGGTGACACGGTGAGGATTTCCTGGGAAATTTGTGGCTGCAACTATTTCGTTTTCAAGGACGGTTTCACCCTCGACTTCATTGCCAGAAAGCTGAATCGCCCCAGTCACGGAGTGTTGTCGCCGTTGGTGCTCCCTGGATGTCCGAGCTGGCGTTGATGGCCGATGCGATGACCCATGTGCGTGCACTCTACGTCGCTTCGATTCAGGTATGGAGCTCTGCGAGCGATGGCCTTCTTCCTCGACGGCCAGGTGTTCAGTTGTAACGGAAGCCCTACGTTTTAGAGAGTTTGATGATGATCTTTGCTGTCCCCTTCCGAGTTTGCGGAGCTTAGACTGTTCAACGAGGAAATTGACCCAGTATTTGTCGTCTTGGAACTTGCAAGCGTCGGTTCCGAATGCTATTTGACGCTCTTCTCTCAAATCTTCACCGTCGCCCCGCGGATCCTCGTTCCCGTGGGAGGCCCATAGACTGCTTGTATAATTGGTTTTGTTGTGATCATACTCCTCCAACATCTTGTCATGGACAAATAAACTGTGAGCTGTCAGAAAAAAGGTCGAGTAGTGACTAGAAGAGATGTCGTCTCACTATCTGCGTCTACCAAGCTGAATTGCTGGCAGATGTTGAGGATCTGTACGCAACGCGACGAACTTTTTCGGTGTCACGTCCTCGCCACAGAGTACCACTGGCCATCTTTTTCCTTCGATGATGGCGACCCATGTGCTGCCGATGGCTTTGTCCATTTTAGAGAGCTAGATATTGTGTAATCGTGTAATAACACTCTTCGGTTCCAGTTTTCACAACGTGGTCAGTGGGCTAGAGACCAATCGTGCTGCGCAAGAGTAGCGTGCTGATGTTATGAGTTATCCAAAAGTTGATGTATTTCATAAAGTCGTCCAGCTTTGGAAGATCGAAGGACATGTATGGATCGTGGAAAGAACTATTGCAGTGAAGTACAATTAGTGAGAAGGTGGGCTAAATCTGGGTTCCGGTTCAATAGCTTGATTGAATTATGGCTAGTGAGAAATCGAGCTGAGCCCGAGCTATCACTTGTAGTGACTCCAGTACACAACAATCAACCATTGGTGGGTAGATCGAGCAGTGAGGTGAACATCATTTTCCAGATCCAAATCGACGACAGACAGCATCAGGCTCATACTGATTGAGAACAATGGCACTGACATCTATCCTACCAAGTCTAGAGGCGAGTCGAAGCATGATCGTTAATATCGATGAAATGAAGTCTCCGCCAATGTTGATATGACCTGTCTGCGGTGTATTCACTACGTTCTGGCGTGACTGGGAAAGGCATTTTACAGACGCTGCTTTCCTGGAGCTCTGGAGAGACGATATGGCTCCCGCTAGCTCACATTATCAGCACGGAGATTACATTCAACTTATCAGATTGTAAAGCGACGGCTTCCGATGCAAGTGAACGAAAAGAAAGTAAAAAAGTGAAGTGAAGTCAATAAAAACGCCAAGCTAACAGATTTAAAGGTCGCAGGGGATCCCCAACTCTAAACCTTAAATCGCCGAACCGGACACGTCTCGAGCTCTGTTTATGAGCTCGTTCACTTCGACAACCTTCTCCACTGACAACCCTCTCTACAACCACCACCACCCACCACCGAAAAACCTCCCTCCACCGCCACAATGCTCAACGCCGTCGCAGGTCTTCAACCGCGGCAACTCGCCGCACAAATCCTCAATTTCGCCCTCGTCCTCTCGACGGCATTCATGCTCTGGAAGGGCCTCTCCGTCGTGACCGACTCCTCCTCACCCATCGTCGTAGTCCTCTCGGGATCGATGGAACCAGCATTTCAGCGAGGAGATTTATTGTTCTTGTGGAATCGAGGCATGGAAACGCAGGTGGGCGAGGTGGTAGTGTACAGTGTCAAGGGAAAGGATATTCCGATTGTGCATCGGGTGGTGAGGAGGTTTGGGGGAGGGTGAGTGACTAGTCCTTTCTTTGACTCATATAGGAGATGAGATTGGGGCTTGGGGTGGGCTGACATTTGTTTGAAATGATATGTTTAGGGCGAAACCATTGCAGCTGTTGACCAAGGGGGATAATAACGCTGCAGATGATACGGAACTGTACGCGCGAGGACAGAGTTATTTGGAGAGGAGTAAGGATGTTATTGGAAGTGTGGTGGCATATGTGCCTTTTGTGGGTTATGTCACGATTCTCCTGAGTGAATATCCCTGGTTGAAGACGGCCATGTTGGTGTTTATGGCTTTGACGGTGGTGTTACAACGAGAATAATTTTCCCAAAATCAAATGAAGGATGAGGATACGGGGATATTGCATGTTCCACTTGCTACGACAAGCGATGGAATCTTTTGGAGGGGGGCGTTTTGGGCTACGAATGTCAGAAAGGTGCAGGAGTGTCACAATCTCGTCCTGTCCTGTCTTGGCTGATGCTTGCTATATGTACTCTTTGTACAGCAGCACCATCATAGGAAGAGGCATATGCACAGCCCTTTCTCCAACTATGGTCAAACATCTCATCGACTGGCTGAAGCAACATACGCAGACGAGCCAAGAGAGAATGGAGCGATTCCCCAAGTAAAAGGAGGCTGGAAGCAAGATGATATAGTCGCAAGAGGTGAGATGCCTCGCGATTTAGGAATCTGAAATCGCGGATGGTGGTATAATGGCAAATTGCACGAGCGTATACGATAATTACCTTAGCTCAACATGTCATCTAGTACCTCGTCCCCGCCTTCATTCTGCTAGCAAATTTATGTTATCCCAAGGTATCATCCATCACCCGTACATGACATATCTATCCCGAAAGTAACATTGCATCACATACAAAATTACCTACACAATACATCAAACCAACTCTTTTCCAGATTTCCACCGCTATTCCCCCCATCGTCCACTCCTCCCTCCCTTCCTCCTCTTAATCCTCTCTTGCAAAAAAGAAAAAAGTAATCTCACGAATGCATATTAAAAGGCCACGCAATATCCAAATTCCGACTGTGAAATTTACACCATGTCTGATGTGCTGTATTTCCAATTTTTTTAATTTCCTACCACGCATACAACAAAGAAAAATCAGTTCAGAGTTCTTTTCTTTGGTCGCAACTTTGCTTGGGGGGCGGATTTGTAAATATAACATGGTGAAGGAGAACCTTGATGGAACTGACCTGATGATTGGCAAGACATTCCCAGCAGAATTCGTGTTTGCATTGTTTACTATTATGAAATTTATCGTTAGCATGGGTAAGTGAGGTAAGGTAGGTAAGGTAAGGTAGGTATCGACTAAATGAACAAAATACATACCACCTCATATGATCACACCCATCCACCTTCTGAATCCTCCATCCACAACCCGCACCAGGACATTTCTTACTCACGCTATCCAACATTTCCTCTGTTTTTCTCTCATTCTTCTTATTCTCCTCGTCGTCGTCTCGACGAGCTTTCATGCGAAGGTCATATTGCGCGCACGTTTCGTTGTGATGCCAGGCACATTTGTGATGTACGCATTGCTGATAGCCGCAGGCTACGCAGTTCATATATGGTGCTGGAGCTGCTGCTGCTGCTGTTGCTGCTGCTGCGAGATTGTTGTTATTGTTATTATTAAAGTTGAGTTGGCCAGATGAGCAATTCGGGTCAAGACACCAAGCGAATTCAGGCAATTGAGAAAGAGCATTTCGCGTGAGGAGTTTTTCATAATGAGAGAAAGTTTCAGGGGAAGTGTAGAGTTGAAGTTCGGAGTGGGTGAGAACAGAGGGACATTGAGGACATGTGAAATCTTCGGTTGCTCCCTTCGCGTCGAGTTGAGAGGCGAACCAGGTGTGCATGCATTCTGTGCAGGTTTGGCTGTCGTGGGAACAGGAGGCTGTAGCGGGTTTTGAGGGGAAGTTTTGAGGAGGGTGGGAGTCGCCGCAGCAGATGCATTCTCGGGGACGGTTGCGTTCTGCTTCGGCGGCTGCGAGGCGGGATTCTTCTTCTTGCTGGAGATGGAGAGCGTGTTGGTGATCGAGTTCTTCTTGATGTTCACGTTCTCGTTTTTGCTCTTTTCGAAGTTTTTGCTCTTTTCGAAGAGCGATTGCTTCGAATACCTCGTTCCATTCTCGTTCTTCTTGTTCTGTTTGGTGGGAAATTGCTTCGAGCCACTGGTCGCGTCGTTGTTCTTCGCGCTCTTTCTGCAAAGCAATGGCTTTGACTCTGGCCTTCAGTTCTTGCTGTCGATGTGCCACTTGGACTTTCAGCGCGGCCTCAATGGCCAGGATTTCTTCCATCAAGTCTCCTTTTGGATCCAGCCGCTGTCGAATGTCGTCTAGGGGGTGGGCTGATGCGCTGCTCTGTGCTGTATGCCATGTCTCGTCGTCGTCTTCATCGTCCATATGCTTCTCGCTTTCAGCTGGACTGATCTCTCGGATGAATTTTCGAGAGGATTCTGGCTGTCCTTGGTGTTCGACTGGTTCGTCCTTGAGAGTGTCACTTAAAAATTGGTCGAAATGTGCTTGTAGCTCCAACAGAGATGATATCTTCACATAGTCCCGCATGTACGGTTCGTGAAACTCTGCGCTGTCTGTGTCGGCAATCTCAGGTTGCTTGCCTTTATTGCTCACTGGCTTGCTCCGCATGTCTTCCCTTGCTGCATAGTCCTCTGGGATCGCCAGCTCTTCCTGAGACGGCCCAGAAACTGTCTTCTGCAGTGCTGGAGATGCAAGTTGTTCACGGACCCGCGCTTCAGCATCGGTCTTACCCGTCTGATCAGAGTCCGCAGCTGCTATAGAGTTCCGCTTCTCTACTTTCTTTTCACCTCCAAAAATCGTGAATCGAGCCTTTCCGCCGGCAGAAGCGTTGCCAGTTGGTCGTTTCTTGGACTTCTTTTTGACTGGCCTTCGCTCCTCTCTGTAGCCGTACATTCCAACCGGAATTCTCACAATTTCATATTCCTGCTCCTCGGGCTCCTCGAAGATACTCTCGGGTTTCTCTGGCTGATGCTGTGATGATAGAATTAAGGATGACACTGAGCCTGGATGGTGGCCTGGCAAGTCGGGAATCGAATCGGTTGCATCTGATATGAGACTGCTTCGATTGCGCCTGTGTGGCTTCGTAATGGATTGGCTGAGTGGTCCCCTCCCATCGCCTATACTGGAACTGTCTTGTTGGAGGTCTTGTGAGCTCTTCATGAGTCTCGCTCGGATCTTCATCATGGTGGGCGAATTGCAGCTGCCACACAGCGGTTATCCGAGACAGCTGTGTTTGTTGGAGATTACCGTTTCATCTACTTGTAAGCGCGTCTGCCAGACATATGCGTAAGACAAAAGGTAGAGAGTGAATCTGGCAGACCTTCGCCAGCGAGAATAAAAGCAGCGACAGTCACCTACTGGTCAGCAATAAACGGACATATATTCGTGAGCACAGCCCTCAAAATCAACCGAACAAGAAGCTGCTGCGCATACAGCAGTGGGGGCTCAGTGCTTGAAACGGAACATATTGAAAGTCTAACAGAGAGAGCGTATGAGAGGACTGAACGTGACCTGACATTGCTGAAAGGCTGTACTGGCATAGGCTCGTTTGTCTCGTAAGGGTCCCAGCCGGATGCATGCAGGCGCTGTGCCCCATCTCCCGCCTGTCCGCTGTATATACATGGCATCGTTAGTACCATATGGCCCGCTCACCTAAAGCTCAATTCACTTGTATGCGCGAAGGAGTGAGTTGCGTTGGTTGCCAGTTCTGCTGCGGTAGATTCTGGAGGCTGAGCCTGAAACTAGTTCCTGCCAGAGGCCGCTCTGCCACCACCATTTCCATCCTGCGAAAATGATAGATATACCAGCCCAGGACGCCATGAGGATGGCCTGCGTGCCGTACCTAGGATATATGGAATATCATGATCTCTCGAGACACGCAGCGGGAACTCATATCGTGTCCGTTTGTGTGTGTGTGTTGTCCGTCTCTTGTGAGGTCGTCTAAGGCTTCAGCTGAGTAGTTCGATGTGTTCGACACGATCCTGCGGTAAGTAAATACATGTAGTTGAGATGGAAGGCTGAAGGACTGCGTCTCCTCGGCACTGGGCACTGGAATACACCAAACTTGCGTTCCAAGTGATGCAGGACAGAGAGACGCAAGGATGGATGCCTCAATGTTCAGGTAGATCGACAGTCTTGGCGCCGAGGATATACCCTCCTGCGCAGATTGGTGCGTAAATTGCTAGACTACGGCAACATCAATGCCTTCACTATTGTCATTGTTCGATGAATCGTGTTCTACGACCTGTATATCTCTGAAAGTCTCATTATACCTTTTGTCGGCATGAGTTCGGATGATCGTGCGCTCTCATCCGCTCTCACAGGCCATTATATGCCTCCATAACTGCTTTTCTGAACAGTGTTGCAAATCTCCATACATCCTCGAACGAATTGTACAATGGCGCGGGAGCGATCCGTATGACATCCGGCTTCCGCTCATCGAGAACGACACCATCTGCCTCGAGATATTCCATCACCTCCTCCAACAGACCTCGTCTGAGCTTGACGGAAATTTGCGCACCACGCTCTTCAGGTTTGCGCGGCGTTACGATGTAGTAGAGAGGAAAGCCGAATCTCTCGTACTGCTCTTGTGCCATAACGTCGAGCATTTGCTCTAGATAGGCCGTGAGTTTCACGCTCTTCTCCCTCAGATCTTGCATAGAAGTTTGCTTGAAGACGTCCAGGCTCGCTCGAAGGGCAGTCGTGTCTGCTACAGATGTATTGGACACCTGAAAGCCAGCAGCACCGGGAATTGGTTCAAAGTTGTTCGCCATTACGAACCGGCTCGATTTTGAGGAGCCCCACCACCCGGCAAGTCGTGGTTGGTATTGAAATTTGTCACCTTCAGACTTGACGGCACCGTGCTTTTCGTGCACAAAAGCACCTCCAATGCTTCCTGGGCCAGAGTTGAGATATTTGTAGGTACACCAGGCTGCGAAGTCGACGTTCCAGTCATGGAGTTGGAGAGGGACATTGCCGGCGGCATGTGCAAGATCCCAACCGATCGTGATCCCTAGGCTATGCGCGTACTCGGTGATGGTCTTGATATCGAAAAACTGACCAGTGTAGAACTGAATGCCCGGAAGAAGGATCAATGCCAGCTCTTCGGCGTGTTTTCTGATCGTAGACAGTATATCCTCAGTGGTAAAGAGGAGCGTGTCCTTGCCAGCGCCTCTGTCGGGTGGTTCGAGCAGGATCATAGACTGTTCGGGCTGAAACCCGTGGTGGCGTATCTGACTTTCGACTGCGAAATGATCACTGGGAAATGCTTTTCCTTCGATTAGAATCTTGTTCTTTTGCTGAGTCGGCCGGTAGAAGCTGCACATCAGGAAGTGGAGGTTCGCAGTCAGTGTTTGCATGACTGCCACCTCTTCTGTCTTGGCTCCGACTATGGTCGCCATGTCTCCTCGCACATCATCGTCCACATGAAGCCATGGCGGAAGCCGGGTGTCCGAGACTTCCTTGAAGTGGCCGTATACTCCCTTTTGTGCCCACGTCGTCAGGTACTCCTCGAAGTAGTCTCGCGTCAATGTTGGCTGAAGTCCCAGAGAATTGCCGCAGAGATAGGTTGAAAGCTCGTCTTCCATTTCATCGGGTTGCGAGGTAATGGTCTTTCGTCGGAGATCCTGTCGGGTCGGGATAATGAATTGCTCACGAAACGCGCGCAAAGGATCTCGTTCATCTTGTGTTTGAGCATAGGCCTGGGTGAAGAGTTCTGCTTCGCTCATATTTGCTATGCTTGGATTTGCTGCCTATGTGAGGCTCGCCTCCGGTCACGACTCGGCAAGGTGGATGGTCGTTCACGAGACGGTGATGAATGGGGCAGAGGGTGACAATGACCTCGTGATCTCCTACCTCAGCTGGTGAAGTCCGTCGTGCTTGTCGCCTGCAACTGTGACTCTGAGCGGTACATGTGCTTGGGAGTGCAGTCTTCACTCTTGTGCACATATGTCGAGTGCAGGTTGATAGTCTACACGAGACAGTTTGAAGGCCAAGAGAAAGAATCAGAAGACGAAGCTGAAAATGATATAAAAACTATCCCATCGTCGTCGCCGCTGGAGCTTGGGCCAAACGGCGCGTCGTCACAGCGGAGGTGCATGCAAGGTCACGAGCTGATACTACATGTGGCCAGTTCTCGGTCACTACAATCACCACCATCGCCGCCGCCGCCGCGACCACCACCACCTAGGCGTTGGCCTACCGCCATCTTCCTCCTCCTCCTCCTCGACAATATCTACGAGCATCAATTCGAACACAAACATAGGACGCAAAGCACTGAGTCGCGCCAGCAAGCGGGGGAAGTCGGCTGGCGCGAGAGGCATGTCGATATCGATCTTCATCGGACATACTGGCCAGTGTCTGCCACTCGATCCCAGCATCACCACCAACCTCGACGCAGTGCGCTCGTGGATCGCGACGCAGACGAGCATCCAGCCAGGCAGCCAGATCTTGCTGACGGCGCAAGGCAAACAGGCGCGCGCACAGACTCTATTGACCGAGAATGAGATCTTCGTGTTTGATTCGGACTGGCTACATGGTCAGAAGGAAGCGGGCTCGCCAAAAGGAGAGTCGACCGGAAGCCTCAGCGACAATGACTTCCAGCCGGGTCCGGCGCCAGACACCATCACGAACACGAACGATCTGGCATCATGGCAGAATCTGTTCAAGGTAAGGAGGCACTGGGCTGCCGCTCTGCTCCGGGGCTGTGGATCGAGAGCGCAACTGGCGGAGCAGTTGCAGGACAGGAAGGCCGTGATCGAGCGCAGCGTGGGCGTCGCTGTAAGAAGTCTTCGGCAGCACATTAGGACTGCCGAGAAGCAATATGCGGGCGTCGAGGCATGGGCGGCCGAGCAGCTGGAGGAGCAACAGATACATACGGACAATTGGGAGCGCAATCTGGACAGCCTACGAAGCATACCAGCGAGACCAGAGTTTACACGTTTTGTGCAGCCTATGACTCCTGTGTCGGGCTCTCGGCGATACTCCCAGCAGAACATCGCCACGCTGCAAGGCTATGTGGACATTGTGGCAGTCAAGCAGGCTGCAAATGGCGCTCGATCATCCATGTCTGCGTTGTCCTCCAAGCTAGATAACTTGCGGGGAGCAGTCGACTCTGCGATCAACAGCAGTAACGATCTGTCGCGGGCTGTAGAGCAAATTAACAGTCATTCCACACTTGACGACAGTGCTTCTGATCCCGCGCAGCTGTTGGGAGAGATCGAAATGGTAGTCAACAAGATGGCGTCAGACCTAGAGCATGTACAGTCCCTACCCAGAACGCCTCAAGCCTGTGCTCAAGCATCCAAGATGGCACTCCTACATACGCGCAATTACCTTCCTAACCTACATGACTACTGCACCGAAATGAATGAGCTGGTACAAAAGTCCAGGCGTGAAAGAGACGGTGCCGCAGAGATGGCCCGGGAGCATATGCTCACGCTCGCCAGCATAGAGTCGCAACTTGCAACCCTCAATCAGGAGATCAAGGATGTGGACATGACCGAGGAGCAACAAGCGCCGTTTGTGACGCTGAGTATCATTTCCCGCTTGCCCTCTGTATATGGGCATCTATTGGTCGAGTCGGTTCGACGTCGTGAATGGGTGGCAAAGATGAAGCGAGATTCGGCTACGCTACAAGAAGAGGTGGCATCGTACCAGGAAGAAGAAGAGAAACGGCGGAAGAAGTGGATGCGTATAGTCGACGATCTCGTTCCTGCCGATGCCTTGCAAAGTCGCGTGCTCGGCATCGAGCTCAGCCTGCAGAACGAAGGCGGCAGCTGGCCGATGGTGACGAGAGAAGAACTGGCAGAGTACGTCAACACACTGCTGGACATCTTCGGCCAGGGCCCGGTGACCGAGGAGATTGAGCAAGCAATCAAAGACCTCGACAAGCTCACGCGTAGGCAAGTCAAGCACGCGAAAGCCTTCAAGAATGGCAGCATGCATGAGGCTGCTTTTGGCGACACATCGCTGTTTCTCCGCGGCGACGACTCCAACAAAGCTCTGCAGCACGCCAACATGCGACTGGAAGAAGACTTGAAGGCGCAAAAGAGCCGTGTTCGGAAATTGGAAGATTTGCTGCACCGATCATCTCAACTCAGCAAAGCCAGCACGGGAGACATTTTTACGCCTACTAGTGACGGCGCAATGTCACATCGGGCGTCCACTCCGACGATACCCATGGGCACGCCTCAACCGTATGATGACGCGGGGCGGTATAGTGCCATGAATAAGCGTCGGCACTCTTACGCACCAGGGCAGAACAATGAGGAGAAGCGGCTTGCCAAGCGCGTGGTTGACCTCGAAGCCGAGTTGCAAGCGCACAGGGACGAAGCTGCAACCAGGATGAACTCGTATGCTGAGGTACAGAAGCAATTTGAAGAGGCCATGACCACTAAGAAGGACTTGATGGCAAACATGGATGCCCAGCAGAGAGAGTTTGCAGTGCAAAGACGCAACCTGGAGCGAGAGCTTGCTGAAGCAAAGGAGAAGGCCGAAGAGGCGGAGAATGAGGTCGAAAGACTTCTGGAACTGCGCGATGGTGTCGATGAAGAGATATCTCGGCTCAAGGAAGATGCAGCGGGACATGCAGCACGCGCTGCGACCGAACATGATGCACGCAGCAACATGGAGCGTAAGCTCGAACAAGTCGAATCCGCAAGGCGACACGCCGAGGAAGAGTTGCAGAAAGCGCGCCAAAGCGAGGAGCAAAAGCGTGAGGCCGAAGCAGACCAGCTCCGATCCATGGCAACTGCTCACACTCATCTCGCTGCCCACGCAGAAGCGCCCAGCGATCTCGTCGAACTGGCTACTGCACTTGAGGAGCTCGCGCGGAAATCTGCTGCTCACGCCAAAGATCTGGAAGAAGCGGTCGCGTTTGCAAAGAGCGAGAATGAGTCTCTGTCGTCCAACAATACACGACAAAAGTCAGAGCTTGCGGACGCGGCCAATAACCAAAGCGAGAGCGAGCAAGAAATCCGCCAAGCCCGAGAGAAGCTGTCCGCAGAGGAGGCGAGGACGAAGTCACTGGAGCTACAACTCGTCGAAGAGCAAGAGCAGCTCCGGTCGCTTCGTGACAAGTTTGCTGAGGGAGAGACGGGCTCTGAGGTATTGCGCCACCGTGTGACGGAAGAAGAAGAACGCGTTGCCAAGCTGTGCACGGAGTTGGCAGAAGCGAGGTCGCTGAAGAACAGTCTGGATGTGGAGATTTCACGTCTACAAAAGAAGCTCCAATCGTACCAGTTGACTACCGAAACCTCTACCGAGCGTCTGCACAAGCGAGCCGAGCGTGCGAAGGAAGTTTCACAAAAGTTGTACTCTCAGAATCTTCGCCTCGTCCGTCTGCTTGAACGACTCGGCCTGGTCGTTACCCACGAGGGCGACAAGATGGCAGTTGAGCGAGCGTCGAAGATGGCCGCGAGCACCACCATGATTGACCCTGCCATGCATCTGAGTAGGCAAGTCTCGGCCGCCTCGCCATCGCCTACGCGCAAGACTTCTACCGCCGATGATGAGCCCGCGGATGACCTTCGAATGCTCCATTGGCCGGACGCCCCCGATGCCGACGACGAGAGTGCCCAATACGACGCTTTCCTGCACAATCTTTCTCGCTTTGATTTGGATGTATTTGCTGAAGCTGTCACGAAGCGTGTCAAGGACTTTGAGTACACGGCGAAGAAGTACAGCAAGGAAGCGAAAGAGTCTACCAAACGTGCGGAAGCATACAAGGAGCGTGCTCTCCGGCTCAGATCCGAGGCACACGCCAAGATAGCGGTCCGTGACTTCAAGGAAGGCGATTTGGCTCTGTTTCTGCCGACTCGGGGTGGCCAAGTCAAGGGCGCATGGGCGGCGTTCAATATTGGATGTCCACATTTCTTCCTTGCCGAGAAGGAAAGCATGCGTCTGGGCTCACGAGATTTCATTGTCGCTCGCATTCAGAAGGTGGAGCAAAAGGCCGTTGATCTCAGTGGTCAGCGTGCTGCAGCGCAACTTGCTGCCGATGGCCGCAGCCTGGGCGATGCCAGTGATGCTGCTTCTTCCATGCAAGTCGAGAATGATAATCCCTTTGACCTCTCCGATGGGCTGACCTGGTGGATGGTGCACGCGGCGGAAGAACGAGGTGCTGGTGCCGCTCCGACCACTCCTGGGCTCGGGAAAAGTACCGTCAGCACCGCCAATGTCGATGCTAAAGGGAGCATCCGTATCAAGCGCAGTAGCAAGGGCGATGATGCCAGCAAGCATCTCAACAAGAGCTTGGACTCTCGGCGCTCGAGCTCGGCATCGAAGAAGAACATTCCTGCCACAGCCGCCACTCCTCACGCCGAGACACCACGACAACGGTCGGAAAGCCAGGCATCTTCCCTGAACAACCCCGTGCAGTCGACTCCGCAGCCTCGCCCTCTGCCCGCAGCAGCAGCCGCCGGGTCCGGCTTAGGCATCACCAGCGAGCCTCAGCCACATGAACAGGTGCGACAAGACCTACTCTGGGGACCATGATTGAGGCATCAATCGACGTGGTCTCATAAAGTTCACCCTGGATAAGACGAAATCACATTCTAACCACGCCTCACAGATCCGTAAGCTGTCATGGACCGCTCCGCCATTTGGAGGAGGAGGAGGAGGAGGAGGAGGAGGAGGAGGAGGAGGAGGAGTAGGAGAAGAAGCAGAAGAAGCAGTGGGAGGCAGGTTTGTAGCTTCTGCTTCTTCTTCATCCAACAACCACAACAACACCAACAATAAGCCACGACTGCGTTCGCAATCTCCTAGCAAAAGCGTACGATCTCTGCAACGGCATCTGGAAAGCCCGGCTGCTGCTGCTGCGAAGCCTTCCCCTGCGAAGAAAGGTGCGTGGGAGAGTATCTGGAGTGCGGAGTTTTCCGTTCAGAGTCCGAGTAAAGAGAAGAAGCGAGGTACAGGAGGTAGTACGGCGACGGATGGTTAGTGATTACCCTTACCTTAGCTTAAGTAAATGATGAGATTATCCCAAAAGAGGTGGCAATTAATTACATCCATCATACGTCTCTCTCTCTCTTTTTTGCACACACACTACTAACTGTCTAACATAACATAACATGTCCACGTGATTAATTATATGAAAAAATCCCCAAGGTCATCATGTAGGTACCTAGGTATCCACATCCCATCGGAGAGCGATATCCGCTACCTCGGGGCTTACGACTTATTATCATCATTATCATCATTATCATTCATTCTACCTACATGTACCTACCTATCCATTTTATCTATCAAAACTAATCGAACCTAAACCCCTTATAGGAAAGAGAGAAAGTAGGTAAGAACTGTTGAGTAAGTAGAATTGAGATCTATAAGTTTGTCAATTGTACGGCTATCAGCGTTACTATATATCCGCGTAATTGCTGCCTAAGGCCTTAATTACTATTATTACCTCGGCAGTTAGGGCTTGATGCCTATATACTATATACTACTTTAATATCCCCCTACCTTAGTATTTAGGCATTAATCGCTTTAACTAATTAGAGCTCTCGAAAAGGGTACTAACTGTTATAGGTAATCCTTTTATACCGTCAAACGTCTTAAGTACCCGATTCGTATACTCCGAGTACCTTCCTAAATTCGACGAATACTAGTTTTAGTAGCGGCTTCGTAAGGCCGTCTACTACTATACGATTCGTCGGTATCTATTAAATATCTAGCTCTTTACTCTCTATCTTTTTATACTACTATCGTTCTTAAATAGGTATATACTTAGTTCTTAAGTAATAGGCCTATAGGTTCTTCGCGAGTACAATTGCCTCTACGTTGTTACCGAATATTACTGTCGCTTATACCTACTTTTTATCCAATTGCTCGAGTAACTATCTTAACTATACCGCCTCTTTATATACTTAGGTCTAGCCTATTAGTTCGGCTTTATATATAGATAGGGCTACCGTAGGCTATCGTTTCGAGCTCTACGTAATAGCGCCGCTACCGAGGTTAAACGTATAACCGGCTGTCGAGCGTCGTATATCGGTATTACCGGCCTAATTAGAGTTAGTATAGCCTTAGAGGGTAGTAAGTTCGCCGCTATATATAAGGACGTAGTAAAGCGTTCCGCGGAGGTAACGGAATACGTTAGTTACGGCTACGTAGTATTCGGTCGTAGGGTTACTAGAAAAGCGGCTTACGACTAAGACGGCAAATACGATATTAGGCCTCGTACTAAGTATAGCGTATATAAGGGAACCAACCGCGCTTTGATACTATGTTCTAAATAAGTCTACTACCTAATAGCTAGCAGATACCGGTATAAGTTTTCGACTCGGGTCGATTAGTATAGCTTTGACCTTTACGTTGTCCTAGATACCGTACTTTTTTAGGAATTGCTCGATATAGTTACGTTAACTAAGGTAAATAGTACGTACGGCTCGATTGCGAGTAATTGTTATACTAAGATAGTAATAGTATAGCCCTAAGTCGCTTATTTGAAACCGGTTACTAAGATACTTCTTTACGCTATTGATCTTAGTAATATAGAGGCCTATAATAAGTAGATCGTCTACGTAGACTGCAATAAAGGTTTCTCCTTTAACGAATATGCTTATATCGGCGTCTAGGGTAGTAAAGCCTACTAATTCGAAGTAGGCAGTTAATATCGCGTACTAGATTCGTAGTAACTGTTTTAACCTATATAGTAATTTGAGTAGTAGGTAGACGTTATCGGTACCGTCGGTAAAGCCTTCGGGTTGTTCTATATAGATTAGGTCGTTTTCGTAATCGAGTTCGCTATAAAGAAAGGCCGTCTTTACGTCTATCTGTTTAATCTCGTAATCTTTAGCCGTAGCGATTACAAACAGTGCCTTGTAACTTATCGGTTTTACTACTAAGGCTAGGCCTCGTTATAGGTTAGGTTGGGTATAGGTTAGGTACAACCTAACGTTAATACCTAACCCCGCAAATAAGGTAGGTACCTAGCTTATAAGCTAGGTACAACCTAACGGAAAAAACCTAATAGGTATACCTAATAGGTATTGCGATAGGTATTACGTAAAACCTCTTCTAGATATAGAATAAACATAGTAAGCGCTTCTAGAATAGTAATAAGCCTCGTATATACCGTACTGCCTGAACTCGCTAACAATAGCTGCCGACTATACCTGCCGACTACGAGAATTAGGAAAAAGCAAATTAATTTAGGAGTTTATAGTAAGTACTTCGACATCTCCTTCTATAGCTAATAATACCTACCGACTATACCTACCGACTACGAAAATTAGAAAAACCAAATTACTTCAGATCTTAGGCTTATAGTAAATACTTCAATATCTCCTTCTCTAGTCTAGCTAGAACGCGTATCTAGTATTTAAACCGACTTTCGGTTACTATATACTGCTGCCTTACTCTCTAGGCCTTACGTATCTCTATTCTTCGCTAGGCCGCTTAGAAAGCCGGCTCCGTCCTTATTAATAATAGGGTCCTTAAACAAGTAGCTCTAAGGATAAAGCGAGCTGAAATTTCTGTCTCTAGTCTGTCTCGTTCGGTAATAGGCTCTTCTATAAGTATACTTAGTATCTTATCGATACTTCCCCTAGCTACGAATTCTTACGTACCCCGATTATTCGCTTAATCTATAGCTACCGTATATACTG
>NW_016017389.1:1750194-1753160 GCF_000320565.1 Sphaerulina musiva SO2202 | reverse complement strand
AGTAATAAGCCTCGTATATACCGTACTGCCTGAACTCGCTAACAATAGCTGCCGACTATACCTGCCGACTACGAGAATTAGGAAAAAGCAAATTAATTTAGGAGTTTATAGTAAGTACTTCGACATCTCCTTCTATAGCTAATAATACCTACCGACTATACCTACCGACTACGAAAATTAGAAAAACCAAATTACTTCAGATCTTAGGCTTATAGTAAATACTTCAATATCTCCTTCTCTAGTCTAGCTAGAACGCGTATCTAGTATTTAAACCGACTTTCGGTTACTATATACTGCTGCCTTACTCTCTAGGCCTTACGTATCTCTATTCTTCGCTAGGCCGCTTAGAAAGCCGGCTCCGTCCTTATTAATAATAGGGTCCTTAAACAAGTAGCTCTAAGGATAAAGCGAGCTGAAATTTCTGTCTCTAGTCTGTCTCGTTCGGTAATAGGCTCTTCTATAAGTATACTTAGTATCTTATCGATACTTCCCCTAGCTACGAATTCTTACGTACCCCGATTATTCGCTTAATCTATAGCTACCGTATATACTGCCCTTGCTATATCCTCTAATTCTATTATCTCCTTATCAAACTCCTACTACGACTCCTCTTCTTTATCCTCTCTCTCTATATCTAGTCGACTCTCCTAAAGAGAATTAGGACCCGTCTCCTCTAAATCTAGATAATCGAAAGGATTATAGTCTTAGCTAAGCGAGATATCTTAATCCTAGGTACCTATATCCTCGTCGCTATACTGAAAATCTGCTTGACTAAGCGGTATACCTAGTTACCTAAAAGGAAAATCTGAATTCTCGGAAGCTATCTCCTTGTCTTCTTCTTCTTAAGTATTAATATAATCGAGGAGAGCCTAGAGATATTCATCCTCTGTCGTTAGGGGTACCGTATTATCGTCCTAAGTATTCTCCTTATTAGCTAGAGGATAACTAGTTTAAACGCTAGGATTAGTATCTAGATCGTATTCCGAGCTCTTATTACCGCTCGAAATTACGATAGTCGCCTACTTCTTACCGTCTGAATCGTTTAAACCCCTATTATCCTAATCGGCGCTAGGAGGATCTTGATCGTTCCCGTCTGTCTAGCTACTAGTATCTATATTATCCTAATCGGCGCTAGGAGGATCTTAATCGTTCCCGTCTATCTAGCTACTAGTATCTGCATTATCCTAATCGGTACTAGGAGGATCTTGATTGTTACCGTCTGTCTAGCTACCGGTGTCGCTATTATCCTAATCGGTACTAGGAGGATCTTAATTGTTCCCGTCTATCTAGCTACCGGTATCGCTATTATCCTAATCGGTACTAGGAGGATCTTGATTGTTCCTATCTGTCTAGCTACCGGTATCGCTATTATCCTAATCGGTACTAGGAGGATCTTAATTGTTGGCGTCTATCTAGCTACTAGTACCGGTTTGAGTACCCGTTTAAGCGCTAGGGTTATCGGGATTATCTAAGCTCTCGTCTTCGCTTAAGGACGCGGGAGTCTTCTTTCTCTTCTTCGTAGTCGGCTTCTTTAGAGTTAGCTTCGATTTCGTCTTCTTCGTCTTTAATCGAGGCTTATATATCGTACTCGGGTTAACTAGGCTAGAGCTATAGGGAGCAACTACGTAATTGTCTAGCTAGACATTCTACTCCTTTAGTAGCCTACGAAGACATTCGAGATCTTTCGCTATTACTATAACTCGCTTATAGTAGATAGCGAGAAGATTAGCTAACGAAAAGACTTTCGTTACTATACTCTCGCACTGTTCCTAGAGGATGCCGAGTACGCTCGCTTGGATCCGTATAGGGAGGTAGTCTTCGGTAAAAAGGATAATAGTATCCCTAACGATACGTACGAACGCGAGCTTTAGGATATAGTTTATAACCTCCGTCTAGCATTTTTTGATCTCCTACAAAGCTCCCTCTAAAAGAAATGTTAGTATATGCCGACTATATATACCGACTACGTCTGCCGACTAGGTATACTTACTGCCTCTCTTTTTTTGATTTTTCTTTATACCTACGGATAGAAGCCCTTTCCTACCTATTACGCTAGGGAGTCTCTTTCCAGATGTTCGTAGTACCTTTCTAGCGATTGAAAGCTTACAGCGCACTACGAGTAACGGCGCTATAACGATAGCAGCAGTAGGCGGTATAGCAGGTAGAGTAGTAGGCGGAGTAGTAGGCAGAGTAGTAGGCAGAGCAGTAGGCGGAGGCTAGGAGGGGTTATAGCGGGTAGGGGGCGGAGCGGGAGGGAGGGGGTTAACAACCAATATTGATATCGCAAGTTAGGTTTTTTTGGAAGTAGGGAATACCTTTAAAGGCGGCGGAATTTAGGGTCTAGGGGCGCGACCAATTAGAAGCGAGGGATTCTTTGTCTACGTAGGGTAGGCACCTGCCGTTTTTGGACAATAGAAGTAAGAAATAGTAAAGTAAGATCGCCGGAAATAGGAAATATTGATATAACGACCGTATAAGCAGTGCCTAGCCCGTAAACAAGAGACCTAGAGATTTATATAGATATAATTAGTATAGGAGACAACATCTTACGGAAGCTCGTTTTCGGGTTATCTTATATATCTAGTACTAATTCTTTAAGTACTAGCCTCGAAAACGATATTAGGAGTATATAGTCGGTAGACGTAGTCGGCGAATTGCTATAAGATTAAAGCTCGGTACTTGAATTCGCTTCTCCTGCGAAGCGCTTCCGAATCTAGCGACAAAGTTTTATATCCTTCTATTATAAGGTTACCCGTTTTGCGTAAATCGCTAGTATATTAGAGACTTCGAAC
Organism: Sphaerulina musiva SO2202; assembly: GCF_000320565.1. Classification (NCBI taxonomy): domain Eukaryota; kingdom Fungi; phylum Ascomycota; class Dothideomycetes; order Mycosphaerellales; family Mycosphaerellaceae; genus Sphaerulina; species Sphaerulina musiva. The sequence goes on along the minus strand of NW_016017389.1, from coordinate 1,750,368 downwards.
TCCTATATAAGAAAAGCTTCCGTTGCTTCCTACAAGCAAAGTAGAGCCTTAGCTTGAAAACGGTATATACTATTACTAGTATTGGTTGCCAAATCTATCGTAATCTCTCGACAAATCCTTAAGAATAGAAGTCGGCGTATTAAAAGCTCCGTAGACTTCTAGTATTTCCTAATT